>NC_052163.1:67052031-67200722 GCF_902713615.1 Scyliorhinus canicula | reverse complement strand
GAGAGACGAAATGGGAAATGAGAGAGAGACGGAATGGGAAGGGAGAGAGGGAGATGGAATGGGAAATGAGAGAGAGAGACGGAATGGGAAACGAGAGAGAGAGATGGAATGGGAAATGAGAGAGAGAGATGGAATGGGAAATGAGAGAGAGAGACGGAATGGGAAATGAGAGAGAGAGACGGAATGGGAAATGAGAGAGAGTGATGGAATGGGAAAGGAGAGAGAGAGACGAAATGGGAAATGAGAGAGAGAGTGATGGAATGGGAAAGGAGAGAGAGAGAGACAAAATGGGAAATGAGAGAGAGACGGAATGGGAAGGGAGAGAGGGAGATGGAATGGGAAATGAGAGAGAGAGACGGAATGGGAAATGAGAGAGAGAGACGGAATGGGAAACGAGAGAGAGAGAGATGGAATGGGAAATGAGAGAGAGAGATGGAATGGGAAAGGAGAGAGAGAGAGACAAAATGGAAATGAGAGAGAGACGGAATGGGAAGGGAGAGAGGGAGATGGAATGGGGAAATGAGAGGAGAGACGAATGGGAACGAGAGAGAGAGAGAGGAATGGGAAATGAGAGAGAGAGATGGAATGGGAAAAGGAGAGAGAGAGAGACAAAATGGGAAATGAGAGAGAGACGGAATGGGAAGGGAGAGAGGGAGATGGAATGGGAAATGAGAGAGGGAGACGGAATGGGAAACGAGAGAGAGAGAGATGGAATGGGAAATGAGAGAGAGAGATGGAATGGGAAATGAGAGAGAGAGATGGAATGGGAAATGAGAGAGAGAGATGGAATGGGAAATGAGAGAGAGAGAGACGGAATGGGAAATGAGAGAGAGACGGAATGGGAAGGGAGAGAGAGAGATGGAATGGGAAATGAAATAGAGAGACGGAATGGGAAACGAGAGAGAGAGAGATGGAATGGGAAATGAGAGAGAGATGGAATGGGAAAGGAGAGAGAGAGAGACGGAATGGGAAATGAGAGAGAGATGGAATGGGAAGGGAGAGAGAGAGACGGAATGGGAAACGAGAGAGAGAGAGATGGAATGGGAAATGAGAGAGAGAGACGGAATGGGAAATGAGAGAGAGAGACGGAATGGGAAATGAGAGAGAGAGATGGAATGGGAAAGAAGAGAGAGAGAGACGGAATGGGAAATGAGAGAGGGAGACGGAATGGGAAACGAGAGAGAGAGAGATGGAATGGGAAATGAGAGAGAGAGACGGAATGGGAAATGAGAGAGAGAGACGGAATGGGAAATGAGAGAGAGTGATGGAATGGGAAAGGAGAGAGAGAGAGACGAATTGGGAAATGAGAGAGAGACAGAATGGGAAGGGAGCGAGGGAGATGGAATGGGAAATGAGAGAGAGAGAGAGACGGAATGGGAAACGAGAGAGAATGAGATGGAATGGGAAATGAGAGAGAGAGATGGAATGGGAAATGAGAGAGAGAGATGGAATGGGACATGAGAGAGAGAGATGGAATGGGAAAATGAGAGAGAGTGATGGAATGGGAAAGGAGAGAGAGAAAGACGAAATGGGAAATGAGAGAGAGACGGAATGGGAAGGGAGAGAGGGAGATGGAATGGGAAATGAGAGAGAGAGAGATGGAATGGGAAATGAGAGAGAGAGATGGAATGGGAAATGAGAGAGAGAGACGGAATGGGAAATGAGAGAGAGAGATGGAATGGGAAATGAGAGAGAGTGATGGAATGGGAAAGGAGAGAGAGAGAGACGAAATGGGAAATGAGAGAGAGACGGAATGGGAAGGGAGAGAGGGAGATGGAATGGGAAATGAGAGAGAGAGACGGAATGGGAAACGAGAGAGAGAGTGATGGAATGGGAAAGGAGAGAGAGAGAGACGAAATGGGAAATGAGAGAGAGACGGAATGGGAAGGGAGAGAGGGAGATGGAATGGGAAATGAGAGAGAGAGACGGAATGGGAAACGAGAGAGAGAGAGATGGAATGGGAAATGAGAGAGAGAGAGATGGAATGGGAAATGAGAGAGAGAGATGGAATGGGAAATGAGAGAGAGAGAGACGGAATGGGAAATGAGAGAGAGAGATGGAATGGGAAATGAGAGAGAGACGGAATGGGAAGGGAGAGAGGGAGATGGAATGGGAAATGAAATAGAGAGACGGAATGGGAAACGAGAGAGAGAGAGATGGAATGAGAGAGAGATGGAATGGGAAAGGAGAGAGAGAGAAGGAATGGGAAATGAGAGAGAGAGAGATGGAATGGGAAATGAGAGAGACGGAATGGGAAATGAGAGAGAGAGACGGAATGGGAAATGAGAGAGAGAGACCGAATGGGAAACGAGAGTGAGAGGCGGAATGGGAATAAAGAGAGAGGCGGAATGGGAAAGGAGAGCGAGATGGAATGGGAAAGGAGAGAGAGAGAGTGAGATGGAATGGGAAAGGAGAGAGAGATGGAATGGGAAAGGAGAGAGAGATGGAATGGGAAAGGAGAGAGAGAGATGGAATCGGAAAGGAGAGAGAGATGGAATAGGAAAGGAGAGAGAGATGGAATGTGAAAGTAGAGAGAGAGGGATGGAATGGGAAATGAGAGAGAGATGGAATAGGAAAGGAGAGAGAGAGAGATGGACTGGGAATGGAGATAGAACAAATGGGAAAGGAGAGAGGGAGAGAGACGGAGTGGGAAAGGAGAGAGTAAGTCAGAGTTCACTACTACCCTTTAAGGAAGGAAATCTGTTGTTCTTACCTGGTCTGGCCTACATGTAATTCTAGATCCTCAGCAATGTGGTTGACTCTTAAATGCAATAACTGCTGACCCAGCCAGTGATGCCCACATCCCATGAACAAATTAAAAAAACAGGATTGATTGCGGCCTTGAGTGACTGTGTGACGTCTCCCCGTGTCTGTGTGGGTTTCCTCCAGTTGCTCCAGTTTCCTCCCAAAGTACAACAATGTGTAGGTTAGGTGGATTGGCCATGATAAATTGCCACTTTGTGTCCAAAAGTTAGATGGGTTTATGGGACAGGGGGCCTAGGCAAGGTGCTCTCTCAGAGGGCTGGTACAGGCTTGATGGGCTGAATAGCTCCATCTGCACTGTAGGGATTCTCTAATTCCTACAGTACAACAGCCAGGAAACAGTCCAGCCCCAAGCTGGGATATTGGATTCAAATCTAGATTTACACCGTAGGAACTATATGAATAATATGAAGAGGATACATGAGAGATTTACTAGAATGATTCAATGGATGAAGGTTTAATGCTCTGTGGATCTACTGGAGAAGCTGCAGTTGTTCACCTTTGGTCATAGAAAACTAATACGAGATTTGCTAAAATCGTGGAGGATTGAGAGAGAGTTACAAAGCGAAACTGTGTCCACTGGTTGATGAGCCAGGGAGCACAGATTTAAAGTGATTGGTAAAATAACCAGAGAAGACCTGGGAGAGAAACCTTTTTATGCAACAAATGGTTAGGGTTTGGAATACACTGCCTGATAGGGTGATGAATAGTAACCTTAAAAATAAATTTGGATAAAGAGTTGAATGAGAAAAAAGTGGGACTCACTTGGATTGATCTTTGATTGATGTGGTGCTGACTCATTGTCCTGACTGTCTCCCTCCGGTTCTGTTTTATGATTGTGGGAATGGGTCTAATGCTGTGCTATTGCTTAAGAAAGTTATTTGATTATGCATTGATTACTGTCCTTGATTTTCTTCTTTTCCAGAAATTTCTCTTCTATGCGTTGAAGAGCAGTGATGTTTTGGATATCCTGGCTCCCATCCTATATTACCTGAACGACGCCAGAGCTGACCAGTGTAAGCTATCCTCTGATGCCCACTCTGTACCTGAATAGCTTGATTACCCACTGAGTAACTGAGATGAAAGGTCAGGGCTGACATTGAGGAACACATGGTTGGGGAGGTGTGAGGGAGCTGGTGTGTATTCATAGAATCCCGACAGTACAGAAGGAGGCCATTCAACCCATCAAGTCTGCACCAACCATCTGAAAGGACACTCTACCTAGTTCCACTCCCCCGCCCTATCCCTGTAACCCCACCTAACCTACACATTTTGGACAATGGGAGGAAACCAGAGCACCCGGACAAATCCCACGCAGACACGGTAAAAACGTACAAACTCCACACAGTCACCCAAGGCCGGAATCGGACCTGGGTCCCTGGTGCTGTGAGGCAACAATGATAACCTCTGTGCCACCGTCACAAAGCTCCAACCATCACGAATGCGGTGCAGGCTGGTCTTGTACTGACTTAATTTTGTGTATAAGTCATACAGAAGGGTACAGTAACACAGTGGTTATGTTGCTGGCCTAATGATTTAGAGGTCAAATCCCACCATGGCAACTGGGGGATTTTGTCCCGAACTACTCGGTGAAATGCCTACCACCACCATCCCTCGAGCAGTTATTCATGGGATGTATTGGAAAAAGAAATCATGTTATTGGACACCCAGCTTGGATTACAGAGTTGGGGTTAAAGGAGGCGTGACATTACACTGATCGGCACGGGTTTCATGTTGGCACACTGGAGCTAGAATTGTGTCCAGACTCCGAACTCTGAGAGATTTATCTCTCTGTTGGTGCTGGCAAGCAGCACACCAGCATCATGTCGCATAAAAGCTTGGGGACATTGACATATCAAATGGATCTGACCGGAGTGAGAGTCTCAATTGTAGAGATGAGGGGAAATTTCATCGAGGGAACGTCAGTCTCTGCAAGAACAATCAATGGGGGTTTGGCTTAAAAATGACCATTTCCAGATCACAGAAGTAGGGAAAGATGAGAAAGGTGCTGAGAGTAAATAACAAAGACATGAAGGTCGACGGAACAATCCAAAGCCACAGCCTCTTTTGTACATAAAGGGCAGGCACCGTTAACTCAGAGAGACTCTGGGTGGCTTGTGGCACAGTGGTTAGCACTGGGATTGCGGCGCTGAGGACCTGTGTTCGAATCCTGGCCCTGGGTCACTGTCCGTGTGGAGTTTGCTCATTCTCCCCATGCCTGTGTGGGTTTCATCCCCACAACCCAAAGATGTGCAGGGTTAGGTGGATTGGCCACACTAAATTGCCCCTTAATTGGAAAAAAATAATTGGGTACCCTAAATTTATAAAAAAACAAAAATATCTCTGTGATACTTGTAGAGGAGGAACTAATGTATCAGCTCTGATACACCAGCAGAATAAGCACAATTCAGCATGTTAACTTTGTGTCGTATTTTTACTTTGCTTTTTGTTCCCATTCCAGTGACAGACCTGTCCCCACCAATGCTGCACCAGTACTCATTTGCCTTCCCCCCACAGCTTCCAACCTCATAGTCTCCCAACCCCAGACAGCCGCTTTTATCTACTTCCCAAAATCCACAAAAAGGACTGTCCCGGCAGGCCCATTGTGTCAGCATGTTCCTGGCCCACCGAACTTATTTCCTGTTGACTCCATCCTCACTCCTCTGGTCCATTCTCTCCCCACCTACATCCGGGATTCCTCTGATGCACTGCATCATATTGACAGCTTCCAGTTCGCGGGCCCTAACCGCCTCCTATTCACCATGGATGTGCAATCTCTCTACACTTCCATCCCACACCAGGATGGCCTGAGAGCTCCTCGCTTCTTTGTCGAAAAGAGGCCCGGACAATTCCCATCCACCACCACACTCCTCCGCCTGGCTGAACTCGTTCTATCTCTTAACAACTTCTTCTTTAACCCATCCATTTTCTCCAAATCAAAGGTGCAGCAATGGGTACCCGCATGGGTCCTAGCTACGCTTGCCTTTTTATGGAGTATGTGGAACATTCCTTGTTCCAGGCCTATCCGGGCCCCCTGCCACAACTCCTTTACCGATACATTGATGACTATTTTGTTGCCGCTTCACGCTCTTGCCCGGATCTGGAAAAATTAATCAACTTCGCTTTCAGTTTCCAGATGTGTTTGGTGGTGGTATCACGCTGAAGTTGGCGAAAATGGGGGAGTCCTCCTCATCCTCACATTTCATCCCACCATTCTCTGTATGCAAAGCATAATCCTCTCCCATTTTCGCCAACTTCAGCGTGATGCCACCACCAAACACATCTTCCCTTCACTCCCTCTATCAGCATTCTGCAGAGACCGTTCCCTCCGAGACAATCTAGTCCACTCCTCCACCATACCCAGTACCTCTCCCATCAACCATGGCACCTTCCCATGCAATCGCAGAAGGTGTAACACCTGCCCCTTTACCTCTTCCATGCTTAACATCCCAGGCCCAAAACACTCATTCCAGGTTAAGCAGCGTTTCACTTGCACCTCTTCCAATTTGGTCTACTGCATTCGCTGCTCCCAATGTGGTGGTCTCTATATCGGAGAGACCAAATGCAGACTGGGTGATCGCTTTGCTGAGCACCTTTGGTCTGTGTGCATTCAGGACCCTGACCTTCCCATTGCTTGCCATTTTAACAAAAGACCCTCCTCCCATGCCCACATGTCTGTCCTTGGCCTGCTGCAATGTTCCAGTGAAGCTCAACGCAAACTGGAGGAACAACACCTCATCTTCCGGTTAGGCACGCTACAGCCTTCCGGTCTCAACATCGAATTCAACAACTTCAGATGATCAGCCCCACCTCGACCCATTTGCTTTCATCCCATTTTATTTCAACTGTCTCTTACTATTTCTTTCTTTCTTGATATATATTTAACCCCCCCCCCCCCAAATCTTATCCACCTTTCCTTACCTCTTCTCCCCTTTGTTTCCCCCTCCCCCCACATCTACATCTGTCACAGTTTACCCTCTGATGTCAGTTTCTCTGCTGTTTGGCCTTTCACATCTTTTGTTCTCTCTGGGGACTGCCATTAGCACTCATTCCCCATGGTATCTGTGGCCATTAGCACCCGGTTTCCCTGGGTTTCTGTGGCTATGACTCATCTTTCAGTCTCACTCTACAGTATAAATATTCCCCACATTCTCTGACTGTTAGCTTTGACAAAGAGTCATTGGACTCGAAACGTTAGCTCTTTTCTCTCCCTACAGATGCTGCCAGACCTGCTGAGATTTTCCAGCATTTTCTCTCTCTTCCCACCAGTACTGTACCCCAATATTATACAGTGACAGACCACACCCACCAGTAATGTGCAACGTTGTTATAAAGTTCAATATTCTACTTCCAACTGGAAGTTTGTGTTTGACGGGAGCTGTAATGTTACGCCATGTGTTGAAGTGAGAGTGTTACCAAAGTTTTCCTCCCGGAACATTGCAGTCAATTGCGAAAACTGATAATGTAGGATATAGTCACCATGGTTGGTAACATCTATGAAACATTAACTCTGGAATGGATTTTACTCAGCTGGGAGAGCGTGGTTAGGGTGTGTAGTTCGGTTGGGCATTGGTGACTGATCCTTGGTGACTGATCCCTGCCTCCCAACTGTATAATCGGTTGGTATCTCGACAATCAAATTATTGCTGCGTCGCGGTGATAATATGTTGAATGGGTGTGGGTTTAATTAGAACCGAGTTATAGCTCATGCTCCTCATGGACAGGAAGTCTTGCTCGAGAGTCCAGCTGACCTGATTGGCTGGCAGCTTTGTTGTCCCTTGAGGGCCTCCTGGTAGCGGTGGCCAGTACTGGGACTGCAAACAATTCCACAGAAGTGAAGATGTCTCCCTGACTTCAGGTAATTCTGGTGATTTTGGGAGTCCATGACTCGCCGTCCCCAGCGAGGGGAGATTGGGGAGGATTAGAGAGGCTGGAGAGGGGATGAAAGGGGGTGGTCACATTCTATCGCCGGGGCGAGGGGGTGTTGGTGCTGGAGGGTATGGTGCTCCTGATGAGAACATTGGATCCCCGGTCAGGAGTCTTCCTCGCTGCCAGAATCCCACGGATGAAAGGTGCTAAGCTGTTCGTCATGCCACCCACCTTCATTCTGCATATCAGAAAACGGCAACAAAAATGGAATGAGGCCCTTAGGTGACAGTTAATTGTGCAGTCAAGGGCCTCAAAATGGCCACAGGTGGGTGGCCTTGATGCCTTACACAAAATGTTAAATGGGGGACGGGTTGGAGGATGGGTGGAAAGCAGGACGCCAACAACCTCCTTTATTTGATTCAGTTATTTATTTTAAGTGCCGCTTTCGTTTTCTTAAGCACCAGCGAAGTGCTGCAATATTCACCCCTCTGTTCCTGCCTCCACAGATGTAGCCGGACCTGATTATTTTCTGCATTTTTTGTTTTTATTTCGGATGTGTAGTATTTAGCACTACGAGTGCAGGAACTGATCTGTATGAGTCAGTGCTCCAAGAATTCTGCAGTAATTGAAGATCAAATTCAGCAGCAAGTGAGCATTTGATTGTGGAACAGGTCTGACCAGTTCTTCTTGTCACATTGTTGGATTATTAACACAGGGAACTGCGAAAAGAAAGATTCTAAAAGTTAAAATTTACAAAATAAAGCCCATTTCACTTTCAGTAGCCAGATTCTGATGATGATTTGAGACAGAAGGAGTCGATAAACAATGGTGGGAGCAAACAGCGGTAGAATAATTTAATCGGTTGGTGAAAGGAATGAGGAGCAGGAACTAGAGCTGCCAGTGGAGGAATGGGGACAAGATCTAGAGCAGCCAGTGAAGAAACCAAGGCCACACGTTACTTCAGTAGCGGCCCAGGGCGTTAATCGTGTGGTTCCAATGATATCAAGATAAAGAGTGGATCTGAGGCGGGGGAAGAGTGTTAGAAGTTTCAAGTGGAAAGGACATTCCAGCCCCTTGCATCAGGATATTGGTGCAGACCTAACCAAGCAACAGGCAGAATTCAATGGTGTCAAATTCATCCCCTCTTCCCCCCAAAAATCTGGTGTGCAACAGAACATACAGTGCAGAAGGAGGCCATTCGGCCCATTGAGTCTGCACCGACCTACTTAAGACCTCATTTCCACCCTATCCCCATAACCCAACAACCCCCCCCATCCTTTTCTAGTTTTTGGTCACTTAACGGCAATTTATCATGGCTAATCCACCTAACCTGCAAGCCTTTGGACTGTGGGAGGAAACCCACGCAGACACAGGGAGAACGTGCAGACTCCGCACAGACAGTGACCCAGCGGGGAATCAAACCTGGAGCTCTGAAGCCACAGTGCTATCCACTTGTGCTACTGTGCTGCCCATGGAACATGAGGGGCCTCAACAGGCCAGTGAGAGGTCCAGAGTTTTCGCCCATCTCAAGCGTCTGAGGGTAGACGCAGTCTTCCTACAGGAGCCACACTTGAGAGTAGGGAGTACTATGGGTAAGGGAGGGCTGGGTGGGACAAATGTTTCACTCATGTTTCAACACCAGATTGAGGGGGGTGGCCATACTAATCACCAGGACACTTTCATTCACAGTGACGGACCCAGGGGGAGCAATGTGAGGCCCAGTAGTCTTGGAAAATATATCTGCCCTGAACTGGGGCGGTGTAGAATTTGTCAAGAAGACGATGGCAGAAATCCTGGACCTGGACACCCACCGAGTTATCATTGGGCAGTAGAGGGGAGTGGTGCGGGGGAAATGACAATTTAAATGCCTCTTCAGGACTCTACAATAGAAAGACCCAATATCCAACCCCAGGACAGAAAGCGTGTTAGGTATGGCACTGGAATTAAACAGCTTTATGGAGCAGGTAAAGGTTCAACCATCTGAGAGAGAACAATTTCTCCATTTTCTCTCGTGTGTACAAGGCTACTTGTACATTGAATTCTTTGGCGTAGGGAAAATGGTGTTTCCAGGGGTAACAAAGATTGTAATCTCCAACCATGCACCACATTACATGGACGTGAGGTTGGAGGAGGATCAGCCCAACCCCTCCCCATGGAGGCTGTATGTAACTCTCCTCGCCAATAAGGAATTCTGTGCAAAAATATCCCAAGCCATCGACCGTTATGTAACCCGCAACCAGAACGGGGAGGTCTCACCCTCCACGTTCTGGGAGGCACTGAAGGTGGTGATCGGGGGGAAATCATAGCTCCTGTCCCTTAATGACAGGAAAGAAAGGGCAGCCAAGCAGCGGCTGATCAACTTCATACTGGAGGTGGATCGGCGGTACGCTATAGCCCCAACGGTGGAACTGCTGGAGGAGAGGAATTTGACCTGCTCGTCACAAGGAAGGCAGTGTACCAGTTCGGCCAGGCACACAGAAAAGACCAGCTGCATGCTGGCACATCAGTTGAGATAACAGGTAGCTGGGAAGTAGCCAGATTAGAGACCCAAAAGAGGTTAACAAATCCATTGCAAACTTCTAACAAGGGCTGTACACCTCCAAACCCTGGATTGGGTTCGGGGATGAAACAGTTCCTCGGCAGACTAGATATACTGGTGGTGAACATCAGATGCCTGCTGAATGTAATTATGACCCCATCTGGGGAGAAGACACCAGCAGTGATCATCTCCCTGGATGCTGAGAAAGCCTTTGATCGAGGAGAATGGAGGTACCTCATGGAGGTGCTTGAACATTTTAGGTTTGGAGCAAGGTTCACCGTGTGGGTGAAGCTGCTGTACAGCGCCCCTATGGCGAGCATACGGACGAACGCTACCAACTTTGAATACATTCGGCTGCACTGGGAAATGAGACAAGACTGTCCACTATCCCCACTCCAGTTCGCACTGGCAGTCGAAACACTGGCCTTTGCCCTTAGATCGGGGGAATGGTGGACGGGCATTCAAAGAGGGGCAGAGGGCACAGAGTCTAACACTATGCAGTTGACCTAGCCTGCATGGGAAGGGTAACTGGACTCCTCAGGGTGTTCAGCGTCTTCTGAGGTTACATACTCAACCTGGAAAAGAGCAAAATCTTCCCATTGGACCCCCGAGAGGGGGGGACCTGATTGAGGTATACAAAATTATGAGAGGTATGGACATGGTGGATAGCAACAAGCTTTTCCCAAGAGTGGGGGTGTCAGTTACAAGGGGTCACGATTTCAAGGTGAGAGGGGGAAAGTTTAAGGGAGATGTGCGTGGAAAGTTTTTTACGCAGAGGGTGGTAGGTGCCTGGAACGCTTTACCAGCGGAGGTGGTAGAGGCGGGCACGATAGCATCATTTAAGAGGCATCTAGACAGGTATATGAACGGGCGGGAACATAGGGAAGTAGACCTTGGAAAATAGGAGACAGGTTTAGATAAAGGATCTGGATCGGCGCAGGCTGGGAGGGCCAAAGGGCCTGTTCCTGTGCTGTAATTTTCTTTGTTCTTTGAGAGGGAGGAACGGAGCTAGAATAACCACTGGCTAAAGTGACCCAATCCAAGTTCAGGTACCTGGGGATCCAAGTGGCACAAGCCTGGACGACGCTCTGCAGATGGAATCTCTTCAGCCTGGCGGATGGGTCTTGCTCACTCTTTCGCCAGCGGGAAGAGTACGGACGGTCAAAATGAACAAGCTGCCCAGGTTCCTATTTTTTTTTTTTAATCGCTTATTGTCACGAGTAGGCTTCAATGAAGTTACTGTGAAAAGCCCCTAGTCGCCACATTCCGGCGCCTCTCCGGGGAGGCTGGTACGGGGATTTGTATTTCAATCTTCATCCCCAAATCCTCCTTCACTAGGTTCGACAAGTTAATCATAGTCTTTGTCTGGGAAAGTAGAGTCTCTAGGATACGCTAGACCACCTTACAGCGAGGACGACACTTGGGATCCCTGGCCCTACCACACCTCCGATTCTGCCACAAATGGTGGAGGGGGTGAGGGTGTGGCTAAAGGAAACCGAGGAAGACTGGGTCCAAATGGAGGAGGAAGCCTGGATGGGTTGTCCCTCTGAGCGCTGACCACTGCACCGCTCCGGCATCCCCACACACGCACTCCAGGAGCCTGGTGGTAGTAACCACACTAAGGACATGGAACCAGTTCCGGTGTTATTTCAAGCTTGGGATGTCCATACAGGCCCCCATCTGCAACGACCATAGGTTCACACTGGCAAGAATAGATGCCACATCTGGGACGTGGACGGAGGACAGAGGGACACTGAGATTGAGGGACTTGTACATAGACGATAGACTGGCGACCCTGGGGGAACTCTCAGACAGGCTCCAACTCCCAAAGGGAACGAGCTCAGGTACCTGCAACTGTGCGACTTTCTCCACAAGGAGATAAAAACATTTCCCCAGAGAATTGGACACACATTTCTGGACACAATGGAAGGGCTGGACTGGTTATGGGATGAAAAATGTGGCGACGTCTACAGACAACTCATGAAAAAGGTCAGAACCCCGCTGAACGAGGCCAGATAAATGGGATTAGGAGCTGGGCATGGAGATAGGGGGAGGACTCTGGATTGAGGCACAGCTTCTCTTGTGCTGGGCTAAACCTGGTGCAGCTCAAGGTGCACACAGAGCGGACCTTACTAAGACACGCATAAGTGGGTTCTTTCCGGCGATGGAGGATAGGTGCGAGCAGTGTCGGGGGGCCTGGGCAACCACACCCACGAGTTCTTGTTCTGCCCCAGACTCGGAATTCTGGATGATATCTTTTGCGGCCATGTCCAGGGTGGTGGGGCTTGAGTTGGAGCTCTGTCTATTTGTGTGAGAGCATCCAGAGCTCTGGACAGAGAAGGGGGCAGACGTCCTCGCCTCACTGATCGCTAGGCGAAGACTTCTGCTAAGATGGAAGTCAGCAACACCACCCATGGCCTTTGGAGTGGCTCTCAGAGCTGGCCGAATTCCTACGGCTAGAAAAAATAAAATTATCGATAAGGAGATCCTAGGAAGGGCAGCACGGTGGCGCAGTGGTTAGCACTGTTGCCTACAGTAGTGAAGACCTGGGTTCGATACCCACCTCGGGTCACTGTCCGTGTGGAGTTTACACATTCTCGCCCCCACAACCAATGATGTGCAGGGTGGGTGGATTGGCCATGCTAAATTGCCCCTTAATTGGCAGTGACCACCACCTGAATGAAAGGAAGCCTGCAGATGGAGGAGAATGAGCGGGGAGGGAGCCCATTCGCAGGAGAGGACATGATCTTCCCACACGGGCCAAACCGGAGCCCCCCTGTAAATACATATATAAAGATGTGTGTAACACAAAATGTTAACAGTCCTGGTAAGAACACTGCTTTAAAAAAGAACAATAAGATCCAGACCTTTGTAAATAAAGTAAGGAAAGTGCAGAACAGGGACTACCGTCATGGACGTGGGGACAGCCTGTGATGCCTGAGCTGACATTGTTGCTTTGTTGATTATTATGGTTCTGTATTATTCTGCAGAGTTTGGATAATTCAGTGCAAAATGCCAATAAAAATATTTTTTAAAAATGGGATTCACAGAAAGGTAGGTGAAGACCTACATCAACACAAATGTGACAACTGTTTTTCCTTTTGCCTTGTAGCTCGAGTGGGTTTGATGCACATCGGGGTCTTCATCCTCTTGCTTCTTAGTGGCGAGCGCAACTTTGGTGTCCGATTGAATAAGCCGTACTCGGTCCGTGTGCCTATGGACATCCCAGTCTTCACTGGAACACATGCAGATCTTCTTATCATAGTATGTGTCAAGGGTGGGCAGGTGTAATGGCTATGTTACTGGACCAGTAATCCAGAGAATGAGAGTTTAAATCTCACCAAGGAAGTTGAATTCCGTTTTTAAAAATTCGGAAGTGAAAAGAAAGGAACCTTTCTATAGCATCTTTCACAACCTTAAGATGTCTAAAGTGTTTTATAGTCAGTGAAGCACTTTTGAAGTGTAACACAGGTAAATATATAAACCCTTTGTGCACGGTCAAGTCCCACAAACAGCAATATCACCATTACCAGAAAGTCTGTTTCAGAGATGTTAGCTGAAACAAACATTGACCAGGACACAGAATCAGGGAATTGTATGACACAGAGGGAGGCCATTCTGCTCATCATGTATGTGCCAACCAAAACACAGCTGTCCAGCTGAATTCCACTTTCCACCCTTGGTCTGTAGCCCTATCAGTGCCGGGACTTCAAGGATGTATTGAAGTATTTTTTAACTACGGTGAGTGTTCGCACCTCTACTACTCTTTCAGGGAGTGACTTCCAGAATTACCCCACCCCCTGAGAGAAAAAGTCACTTCTTAAGCCCCCTCTAATCTCTTACTTTAAATCTGTGCCCCCGGTTATTGATTTATACGGAAGTGAAATAGGCCCTTTCTAATTCACTCTCGCTAGGCCTCAGGCCCCAAAATTTTTGCTTGAATTAACATCAATTAAATCTTCCCTTCTCAGCCTCCTCTGCTTATTCAATCTTCCTTCATAGCTAAAGTTCTCCACTCCTGTCAACATCTTCATAAATGTCCTCTGTAACCTCTCCAATATGATCACATTCCTGCTGTTGTGCAGTGATCAGAACTGTACATGGTACTCTAGCTGTGGCCTAACTAGCATTTTATACCGTTTTGGTATAACTCCCTCGGTCTTGTTTCCTATGCCTCTGAATAATAAAAAAATGCAACCGTAATCACCTTATCTACCGATCCAGGCATCTTCAGGGATCTGTGGCAGTGCATTCCAAGGAATCTCTGTTCATCTACATTCTCAGTATATTACTATTCATTGTGTACTCCCTTGCCTTGTTTGCCCTCCACAAATATATGACCTCCTACTCCATTGCCCCAGAATGAATTCCACTGTGATATCTTACTGAAGTCTGCACTTTTCTTCTTGACTACCAAGCACATTTTACCTGCAAACCTTTTTCATCATGCCCCTTCCATTTATGTCTAATTCATTGATATATATCACAAACAGCAGAGAACCAAAAACTGAGCCCTGCAGAACCCAACGATCGTTCTTACAGTCACCCAAACACCCGCTAACTTCTTGTTAATGAGCCAATGTGGGATCCAATTTGCCATTTTGATTTCATGGGGTTTTAATTTTCTTTTTTTAAAAGATAGTTTATTGGAGGTATTTCCAAAAATATACAAAAAACCGAAAGACACAAAGAGCCATGACAAACGAACAACAATGTAATAACACATACAACAATGTAATAATATATCAAACAAAGTATATACAGTCCCTCTTACCTCCCCCATTTTTATTAAGAAGTCTTGCAACACCAGGTTAAAGTCCAACAGGTTTGTTTCGAATCACTAGCTTTTGGAGCGCAGCTCCTTCCTCGGTTGAATGAAGAGGTGAGTTCCAGAAACACATATATAGACAAAGTCAATGATGCAAGACGACACTTTGAATGTGAGTCTTTGCAGGGTAATTATGGCTTTACGGGTCCAGACGGAGCGACTGGAGAGAGGGATAATCACAGGTTAAAGAGGTGTGAATTGTCTTTTGAAGTGTTAGTACACGCCGACATGTTAGTACACTTTAAAGAAGTCGATGAACAGCTTCCACCTCATGGAGAACCCCTCATCCATCCCTCTAATGGCGAACATAATTTTTTCTAAGTGAAGAAATTCTGCCAGGTCATTCACCCATGTTCCTATCCGTGGCAGCTCTAAATCCCGCCAACTCAGCAAGATCCTCCTCCGGGCTAGCAGGGAGGCAAAGACCACCGTGTCGGCTTCCTTCCCCACCAGAGCACCCAGATCATCAGAGACACCAAAAATTGCTATCCACGAGCTTCGTGTTACCTCCACTCCCAAAACCTTTGACAGTACTTCGGTAACCCCCCTTCCAGACCCCACCAGCCTCGGACACACCCAGAATATGTGGGTATGGTTCACCCGGGTCCCAGCACACCACCCACATTGATCATCTATCTCTGGGAAGGGACCTCACATCGACCCAAACAGCTTATAGAACTCGACATAGAATCCATCTGGGTCTGGCAGGGGTTCCGACCGGTATAGCTTTTGGTAAAAGGCCTCAAAGACTCAGTTATTCTCCTCCTGTTCTGTTACCTCTTTACCTCCCTCATCCCTCAATTTACCGATCTCCATCGGCACCGCCTGTTTCCTCAATTGGTGAACAAGCATCTTGGGGCCTTCTCTCCGTATTCATACACCGCACCTCTAGCCGTATGCAGTTGCCTCACCATCTTTTCAGTAGAAACTAGTCTATTTGGAACCCCGTCTTTCCTTAAGCAGCTCCTCCTCGGGTGACACCGAGTATTTTCGATCTACCGTCAAAATTGCCTCCACCAGCTTTTACTGCTCTGCCCGCTCCACCCACTCCTTGTGCGCACGGATTGAAATAAGCTCTCCCCGAAATACAGCTTTCAGTGCCTCCCACACCATACTGTCAGAGACCTCACCTGTGTTATTCTGGTCCACATAATTCCGAATGACCCCCTCCATCCTCTCTCAAATCCTTTCATCAGAAAGAAGTCCCACAGGGATGGTGCAGGCGGGAGGGATTCAGATTTCTGGATAACTGGGGCTCTTTCTGGGGAAGGTGGGACCTCTATAGACAGGATGGTCTACATCTGAACCTGAGGGGCACCAATCCTGGGGGGGAGATTTGTTAGTGCTCTTTGGGGGGGTTTAAACTAATTCAGCAGGGGCATGGGAACCTGGATTGTAGTTTTGGGGTACGGGAGATTGAATGTATAGAGGTCAGGAGCACAGATTTGACTTCGCAGGAGGGTGCCAGTGTTCAGGTAGGTGGTTTGAAGTGTGTCTACTTCAATGCCAGGAGTATACGAAATAAGGTAGGGGAACTGGCAGCATGGGTTGGTACTTGGGACTTCGATGTTGTGGCCATTTCAGAGACATGGATAGAGCAGGGACAGGAATGGTTGTTGCAGGTTCCGGGGTTTAGGTGTTTTAGTAAGCTCAGAGAAGGGGGCAAAAGAGGGGGAGGTGTGGCGCTGCTAGTCAAGGACAGTATTACGGTGGCGGAAAGGATGCTAGATGGAGACTCTTCTTCCGAGGTAGTATGGGCTGAGGTTAGAAACAGGAAAGGAGATGTCACCCTGTTGGGAGTTTTCTATAGGCCACCTAATAGTTCTAGGGATGTAGAGGAAAGGATGGCGAAGATTATTCTGGAAAAGAGCGAAAGTAACAGGGTAGTTGTTATGGGAGACTTTAACTTTCCAAATATTGACCGGAAAATATATAGTTCGAGTACATTAGATGGGTCGTTCTTTGAACAATGTGTGCAGGAGGGTTTCCTGACACAATATGTTGACAGGCCAACAAGAGGCGAGGCCACATTGGATTTGGTTTTGGGTAATGAACCAGGCCAGGTGTTAGATCTGGAGGTAGGTGAGCACTTTGGAAACAGTGACCACAATTCGGTGACCTTTACGTTAGTGATGGAAAGGGATAAGTATACCCCGCAGGGCAAGAGTTATAGCTGGGGGAAGGGCAATTATGATGCCATTAGACATGACTTAGGATGTGTAGGTTGGAGAAGTAGGCTGCAAGGGTTGGGCACACTGGGTATGTGGAGCTTGTTCAAGGAACAGCTATTGCATGTTCTTGATAAGTACGTACCAGTCAAGCAGGGAGGAAGGGGTCGAGCGAGGGAACCGTGGTTTACCAAAGAAGTGGAATCTCTTGTTAAGAGGAAGAAGGAGGCCTATGTGAAGATGAGGCGTGAAGTTTCAGTTGGGGCGCTTGATAGTTACAAGGAAGCGAGGAAGGATCTAAAGAGAGAGCTAAGACGAGCAAGGAGGGGACATGAGAAGTCTTTGGCAGGTAGGATCAAGGAAAACCCAAAAGCTTTCTATAGGTATGTCAGGAATAAAAGAATGACTAGGGTAAGAGTAGGGCCAGTCAAGGACAGTGGTGGGAAGTTGTGTGTGGAGGCTGAGGAGATAAGCGAGATACTAAATGAATACTTTTCGTCAGTATTCACTCAGGAAAAAGATAATGTTGTGGAGGAGAATGCTGAGACCCAGGCTATTAGAATAGATGGCATTGAGGTGCGTAGGGAAGAAGTGTTGGCAATTCTGGACAAGGTGAAAATAGATAAGTCCCCGGGGCCTGATGGGATTTATCCTAGGAATTTCTGGGAAGCCAGGAAGAGATTGCTGAGCCTTTGGCTTTGATTTTTATGTCATCATTGGCTACAGGAATAGTGCCAGAGGACTGGAGGATAGCAAATATGGTCCCTTTGTTCAAGAAGGGGAGCAGAGATAACCCCGGTAACTGTTGGCCTCACGTCTGTTGTGGGTAAAGTCTTGGAGAGGATTATAAGAGATACGATGTATAATCATCTAGATAGGAATAATGTGATTAGGGATAGTCAGCATGGTTTTGTGAAGGGTAGGTCATGCCTCACAAACCTTATCGAGGTGACTGAACAGGTAGACGAGGGTAGAGCAGTTGATGTGGTGTATATGGATTTCAGTAAAGCGTTTGATAAGGTTCCCCACGGTCGTCTATTGCAGAAAATACGGAGGCTGGGGATTGAGGGTGATTTAGAGATGTGGATCAGAAATTGGCTAGTTGAAAGAAGACAGAGGGTGGTGGTTGATGGCAAATGTTCAGAATGGAGTTCAGTTACGAGTGGCGTACCACAAGGATCTGTTCTGGGGCCGTTGCTGTTTGTCATTTTTATAAATGACCTAGAGGAGGGCACAGAAGGTTGGGTGAGTAAATTTTCAGACGACACTAAAGTCGGTGGAGTTGTAGACAGTGTGGAAGGATGTTGCAGGTTACAGAGGGACATAGATAAGCTGCAGAGCTGGGCTGAGAGGTGGCAAATGGAGTATAATGTAGAGAAGTGTGAGGTGATTCACTTTGGAAAGAATAACAGGAATGCGGAATATTTGGCTAATGGTAAAATTCTTAGCAGTGTGGATGAGCAGAGGGATCGAGCCATGAGATCATGTTGCAGCTGTACAAAACTCTGGTACGGCCGCATTTGTGTACAGTTGTGGTCGCCTCATTATAGGAAGGACGTGGAAGCTTTGGAACGGGTGCAGAGGAGATTTACCAGGATGTTGCCTGGTATGGAGGGAAAATCTTATGAGGAAAGGCTGATGGACTTGAGGTTGTTTTCGTTGGAGAGAAGAAGGTTAAGAGGTGACTTAATAGAGGCATACAAAATGATCAGAGGGTTAGATAGGGTGGACAGTGAGAGCCTTCTCCCGCGGATGGAGGTGGCTAGCACGAGGGGACATAGCCTTAAATTGAGGGGTAATAGATATAGGACAGACGTCAGAGGTAGGTTTTTAACGCAAAGAGTGGTGAGGCCGTGGAATGCCCTACCTGCAACAGTAGTGAACTCGCCAACATTGAGGGCATTTAAAAGTTTATTGGATAAGCATATGGATGATAATGGCATAGTGTAGGTTAGATGGCCTTTAGTTTTTGACTTCCCATGTCGGTGCAACATCGTGGGCCGAAGGGCCTGTACTGCGCTGTATCGTTCTATGTTCTATGTTCTATCCATGCTCCACTGGGGCCTTTGAGGGGATGTCCTCTCCGCAGGTAGATGCACCCAGTGTGGCGCTTAATCTGATACCACAATCACCAAATATTCCGTCTCAGCCACTCTTAACACCAATGTCTTGTCCATGCCTAAAAAGTTGATCCAGGAATAGTCCTAGTGGACATGCGAGAAAAAATAAAATTACCTTGCCTCCTGCCTCTCAAAGCTCACGGGTCCACCCACCCGTGTGCACCATAAATCCCAACAGCACTGCCGACAGCTTCCTGGGTCTAGGTCATGATCAGTCTAATTCAGGGTCCAGCACCATATTAAAGTCTCCCCCATGGATCAACCTGTGCGTGTCCAAGTCCAGAATCTTCGCCAGAACCCGACTCATGAATTCCATATCATCCCAGTTTGGGGCACAGATGTTTCCCAACACCGCCGGGGAACCTTCCAACCTCCCACTCACCACCACAAATCTGCAATATTTCCCGCTGCGAAGGCCACCCTCTTACTAATAAACACTGCAACCCCTCTCGCTTTCATGTCTAGCCCCGAATGGAAGACCTGACCACCCAGCCCTTCTTTAGTCTTGTCTGCTCTGACACTTTCAAGTGAGTTTCCTGTAGGAATATTACGTCCGGCTTTAGACTCTTCAAATGCGCGAACACGCGCGACCTCTTAACAGGTCTAATTAGCCCCCGAACATTCCAAGTCACCAACTGGGTCAGGCGGCACCCCCCACTGCCCTCTTAAATCAGCCATACTTCTGTCTCAGCCAACTTCCCCAGGCCGTCATTTCGCACTCAATGGTATCCACTGCCATTGACTCTTGTGCATCTGCTTCAAAACAACACTCTCTACGGCAGCTCTCCCATTCTCTCCCACCTCCCAATCTAAGACAAAGAAAGAAAAAAACTAAAACCAGGTCTCCCATCTCCATTTGTTCCTCGCATCACTTCCGTTTACTCGCTTTCCTGTTCGTATAGTGATCCCCCACACGAGACCCTCACCTTTTCCGGTCCTACATCAACACCCTCGCACTCAACACCTCACAACACATCTCTCCCTCCACACTCTCCCACCCCCGCACGAACACAAACATTCGAAAAATATGGAAGCAAATAATAAAGGAAGAGAAAAAGAAAAATGCAAAGATGCATCAGTTAAATTGGCAACAACACAGTCCAAACCCAGTCTATGTTCTAAATATATTTAGAAGTTTCCGATCCCGTGATCACGCAAAGATTTGCTTGCTTCTTCTGGAGTGTCCATGTAAAACTCCTGGTTGTGGAATGTGATCCCCAGCTGAGCCAGATACAGGACCCTGAATTTCACGCCTTCCTTCTGGAGGACCGCCTTGACACTATTAAATCCAGCACATCTCATGCCTCATTGTGGGTAGACTTCGACCACGCTCTGCTCCCAGGTGCTCTTTGCCTGCCTGCCTGGACCAACGCAAGATTTTCTCCTTATCCAGGAATCTATTTTGGCCCATCACCATTGCTCTCAGCTGCTCACCCACCTTCAGCTTCTTCCTCAGTGCTCTGTGCGGTCGGTCTACCTCAAGGGATTGGTTGAGGGCCCGCTCTCCCATCATCCTTTTCGGCAGATGTGCAACATAATCCGTTGCCTGCTAGCATTCGATTGCTTTGGGCAGCCCTACTATACAGAGGCTTTGGCATCTCTCACGGTTCTCACGCTCGTCTACCTTCTCAAGTAGCTATTGCTGACTTTCTGCTACCAAGGTTTTCTCTGCCTCCAGTTAGGCGAGCCGGCCCTTGTAGCAACTCACCGTGAGATTCCATGTCACGTTTATACATTATGGTACACTCTTAGCATGTATGTACCTTTGCTATTCAACAGGTTCTCTTGCCAGACCAGTACAGATTTTTTCCTGTGAAATGCATTGGGATATTTCATTACCATAGAATTTACAGTGCAGAAGAAGGCCTTTCGGCCCATCGGGCCTTGGAAGAGCACCCTACTTAAGCCCACACTTCCACTCTATCCCTGCAACCCAGTAACCCCACCTAACCTTTTTTTTGGACACTAAGGGGAAATTTAGCATGGCCAATCCATCTAACCTGCACATCTTTGGAATGTGGGAGTAAACCGGAGCACCCGGAGGAAATCCATGCAGACACGGGGAAAGTGTGCAGACTCCCCACAGACAGTCACCCAAGGCCGGAATTGAACCCGGGTCCCTGGGGCTGAAAGGGCAGCAGTGCTAGCCACTGTGCCACCCATGTTCGAGGTGGTGTTGTTGTTAATGGCTGGGTATAATTTATCTGTGCCTGGAGATTCATCCACTTGCAGAGCAGTTGGACACCGTTATAATTCCTCTCTCACTATCTTCATCTGCTCCAATATTTTGACCTCCTCCTTGACTACGGTGTCTGCATCATTGGAGCTGTCTCAGGGATCTGCCGACTTGTGAAATTTAAATCAGTGGAAAAACTATGCCTCAAGTGTCTGGGCAGCACAGTCATACACAGATCTCAGTCCCCAGACACATTTGTTAATTGTATTTCAGCCCTGACCTTTCCTCCCATCCTGGGTCGAGGTTGCAGCTAAAACGTAAAGGCTGTCTGGCCGATCAGCCCGCTCACTGACAGTAAAGGCAGGCTGGCCATCTAAAATCCCAATGAAGGGCTGTTTAATTCATTTAAATTTGTTTCTTGATTTTCGGCGGGTGTGCTTCCGACTTGAGTACATGTGCCCACCGGTCCAAATATCACGCAGTGGCATGATGACATTGAGATGCGGGTCCATAGGAATTTATTCGGGTCACCCGACAGCCCTTTTTTCACCCAAGGGAAAAGAGAAACCTCCCTGTTCGTTCTCCTGAACTCCGTTTAAGAAGATGCACCTTGGCTGCCTTGTACTTCGATTCTATCTCAGTTACCATTCGGGAAGCTGAAGTCACCGACTGGCAGAACATCTATGATTGTCTCTTTGATCAATATTGTGATCCTCTCTTTATCCCCCTATCTGTTTAAATATCCTGTATCAGGAAGTTTGAGCTGCCCTTCCTACCCTTTAATATCATACATCTACTGTCTATCTGTGCCCTCAGCTCTCTGCCTTACTCACCAGAATCCTTGTCACTGCCAAACTCCCTTCTTGTTTATTTTCTACCTTTATTTCCTCTGCCTCCCAAACACAGCCTATAATTATCTGCTTCCCATTTCCAACTTTACCTCTCCCTTGCTAAATCTATGTTCAAATTCTCATCCTCCTGCCAAGCTGGTTTAAACACATCACTCAAACCCCTCCCCTGTACCCCAGGACACCACTAGCAAGCCTCCCCACCACAATATTGGTCCTGATAAGGTACAATCCTTCCACTTGTACAGGTCCCACCTCTGCAGAACTGGTTCCATTGTCGCAGGAATCTAAAGCCCTTTCTCCTGCACCATAATCTCCATTCAGCTGCTCTATTTTACTGTTTCTGTACTCACGAGCACATTGCACCAGGAGGCATGTTTCCTCCCCACCACCTGACAGTAGCAGTATCTCCTCTATTTCCTTCTCATTACTGTAGCAGAAAATTAATTCAGAAAGGAGAGAAAAGATTGAACATCGAAGAGCAATGAAAGTGATGAAGATAGCTGTCCATAGACATGGGCAAAGTTGGATAGGGCTGGGGGCAAGTGGGTTTAGTGAGTGGAGGAGGGCGACAGCGAGCACTTTGTGGCCAACAATGAAACAAATGGACCACAATGGGTGCGATGTGGAACTGTAGGAGATTGAGAGTTTGGCGGTTCAAGACTTTCATGGTGAGCATTTTGCCTTTGTGGGGAGTGCGTGAATAACTGTAAGAGGGAGTCACAGTGGGGGAAGGGCCAGGGCATGCGTTTGTATTGAGATGTCTGGAATTTTGACTGATCTTTCTTTTGTGGCAGGTGTTTCACAAGATCATTACAAGTGGTCACCAGCGTCTCCAACCTCTGTTTGACTGTCTGCTGACGATTGTTGTTAACGGTACGTCTCGAGGGAATACTAATGGTTTGGTTTGTGGTTGGGTCACTCACTGTTGTATGAATCCTGTATGCAGATTTTTACTATCTTAACAGCTTTAGCTCAGTGCGTGCACTCTCTCCTCTGTGCCAGGAGGTTGTGGGTTCAATCCCCACTCCA
This sequence comes from Scyliorhinus canicula, assembly GCF_902713615.1. Lineage (NCBI taxonomy): Eukaryota > Metazoa > Chordata > Chondrichthyes > Carcharhiniformes > Scyliorhinidae > Scyliorhinus > Scyliorhinus canicula. The sequence continues at coordinate 67,177,379 of NC_052163.1, read as the reverse complement.
GCAATACTCCAGTGGAACACTGACTGAGTGCTGCACCGTCAGAGATGTTGGGCTGGATTCTCTGTTCTTGTGTCTAAGTGCTGACGCCAATGGAGGATCTGTGGTAAATCCGGCGCCACACCCGCACCGATTCTGCTACAGGTGAAGGGCTAGCACAGGCGCTGCATGAAACATGCGGAACGTGCAGAAAACAGTGGGAGAATCACCGTGTCCATGCTGGACATGCACTGGGCTGACAAGCTGCAACCAAGCGTATGCCTACACCCCCCACACACGTGCACCGATCGCGGAGGAAATGATGACGCCGGTTGTGCTGGACCGCATACCCGTCTACCCTGACCCCATAGCCCACCTCCTGGCCACCCTCCATTCTCCCCAGCCCTGGCAGAAGCCCTTGGTCAGTGGCATAACTCTCAGCGGAGTATGGCGGTGTTGGGCACTGTCCGCGCGCCCTCTCTCTCTCTGCAGCTGCCACGCCAGGCTGACGCCACACGTGGCACGTGCTGTTGGAAACTCGGCCCATCGGAGCCTGATATCGCGACTGGGCCTGAGTTGGGTGCTCATTCGGAAGGTCGGTGCAGACTTGATGGGTCGAAAATCAACTGCTGCATATTTCCTACATTGCAACACAGCAAACACTTCAAAAGTACTTTTCTAACTGTAGAGTGCTTTTGGACATCCTGTGGTTATGAAAGGTACTATTTTAATGTAATTTAATCTTTTTGCAAATGGCTTCTTTGAACTTGACAAGCTTTGTATCGTCTCTGACCATTTGTTACCTTATTGATCTGGGCTAGATCAGGAGAGAAGCAAAATGTCTCCAATGTACTCTGCAGTGACGGGGAGCTTTCGACTAATGTATCTCATTCTATGGCATCTTGGAAGCTGGGGCACAGATTTCAATGTTGTCTGCACAATGTTCTTTGCATTAAAGTGATTAAATTGATGGACAATTAGAAAATATATAAAGGATGCACTTCTGCCCTTCAGTTGGGCTCATTCATATAATCTACCCTTTAATAGATCAATGGGATGGCATGCAGCTTCACAGAATGTACAGTAGATGGTGCTGATTGAACGGAAAGTAGAGTCAGGACTAGGTCGAAACCAGCAAACGATATCTGTGCCACCTGAAATAAAGTGAACAGTAAAAGGAGCACAAAATGTCTGCATTCTACACACCCTGACATGACCGAACCCTGTCAAGGGATTCCAGATGGGTTTTGTTTCCTTTCTCTTACTAACTTGGAACACTGAGGCTGCCTCTGGCTGAGATCAACTGACTGATGATTGTAGATTGGACATTGAACTGGAAAAGTGTGTTTTCTGACTTTGTGGATGGTGCATTAATCTACTGATCACTGCACATTGTCCATTGCCTGGAGACAACTCATGTTTGTTCATAAAAGCCATAAATTCCCTACAGTGCAGAAGGACCCATTTGGCCCATCGAGTCTGCACTGACCTTCTGAAAGAGCACATGAAATGAAAATCGCTTATTGTCCCGAGTAGGCTTCAAATGAAGTTACTGTGAAAAGCCCCTAGTCGCCACATTCCGGCGCCTGTTCGGGGAGGCTGTTACGGGAATCGAACCGTGCTGCTGGCCTGCTTTCAAAGCCAGCGATTTAGCGTTGTGCTAAACAGCCCCTTCCCATTCCCGCCGCATCACCGTAACCTCGCACATTGATCATGGCCAATCCATCCTTGGACATGAAGGGGCTGAGCTTCAGACATTGCGATACATCATGGAGGAGGAGACAGAGAGGGGGAGAGTTACCTGGATTCTGTATTTCAGGGGGCAGTCACACCCCTTAGGTTAACTATCTTGAATTTGTTCAGTGGTCAGGGACAGGAGCGGGTGTGACTACAAGCGAGGTAGGCAGAGGGATCGAGGAGGTAGCACTGGGCTCAGCCCCTGCCTTCGCTAAACAGCTTTGAGATCCTTGTTCCCTGTGTGGATTGTAGGGAAAATGTGCAAACTGACCATATCACTGTGGTACAGGGAGCCATTCAAGTGGGGGAAGAAAATTGGGCACAGTATAGTTAGGAGAATAGACTCGGTTCTCTGTACCCAGGTTCGAGAGTCCCAAAGGCTGTGTTGTCTGCCCAGTGCCAGGGTTCAGGACATCTGCTGCGGGCTGGAGAAGAACTTGCAGTGGGAGGGAGGAGGATCCCGTTGTCGTGGTTCATTTAGGTCCAATGACATAGGTAGAATGAGGAAATAGGTTCTGCATAAAGAGTTTGAGGAACGAGGCACTAAATTAAACAACAGAAGCCCCAGCACTACAATGTCTGAATTATTATCTGAGCCACAGGCAAATTGTCACGGGTTCATAAAATTAGAGAGATGGATACCTGGCTCAAAGACTGGTGTGGGAGAAGTGGGTTTTGGTTCATAGGACATTGGCATCAGTACTGGGGAAAGTGGGGGCTATACACTTGGGATGGTCTAAATCTGAACTGTGCTGGGACCAGTATTCTTGCAAACTGCGTAACTTGGGAAGTAGAAAGAGCTTTAAGCTAAATAGAGGGTGAACCGGTTCTGTAGAGCGATATGTAGACTCAGAAAGTAAAAGGATATGACAACATTACAAAGCAGCTATTTAGGCAATAATACCCAGGGAGTGACAGGAAGGGACCGAGTGTACAAACATGAAAAACAACAGCAAAGGGCAGCACAATGCGCAATGGTTAGCACTGCTGCCTCACAGCGCCGAGGTACCAGGTTCGATCCCTCACTGTCTGTGTGAAGTTTGCACATTCTCCCCATGTTTGCGTGGGTTTCGCCCCCCACAGCCCAAAGATCTGCAGAGTAGGAGGATTGGCCAAGCTAAATTGCACCTTAATTGGAAAAAATGAATTGGGTGCTCTAAATTTTTTAAAAACAGCAGCAAATCGGGTCAAAGGGGAAAAATGGTAACGGGGCAAAATTAATAGTTCTTTACTTAAATTCAGGTAGCATTTGACACAAAATAAATGAAGTAACAGAACAAGTTGAAGTTAATGGGAATGATCTTAAAGCCATTACAGAGACGTAGTTAGAAGGAGATCAAAACGGAGAACTAAGTTATTCAGGGGTATGAAACTTTTTGTACGGACAGGCGGAAGGAAAGGGTGGTGGGGCAGCTTTGTTAGTATTGTTGCTCGTTCTGGGTGAGTGTGCTTTACATTCAATTGGATCTGTTTTATTCCTTAGCTCTAGAGTCGCCAGGTATCCTTATGATACCGCCACAAGATTCAAGTTCAAGTTCAGATCAATGACTCAATACACCAGTTAGTAAGTTCAAACAAGACACGTTTATTATTAGACAGTTATTTGCTACACATGCATATAAACTACCACTACTTAGGCCAATACTTATCTGAAATAAGGGAACTGCCGGATCAGGGAACAATGGCCTCTTGCTTTGTCCTGGACCCGCAGGCTTCCAGTTGGTGTGGACTAAAGGGGTCAGGAGTGTCTACTCTCGTAGCGTGCGTTGTATGACACTTACTTGTCGGTGTAGCAATTGGCCAGGCCTCTCCTTCTCACGTTCACGGTCCTGGAGAGCTACTGCAAAGGTGTTCTGCTGGGAGGGCCGGCTAAGAGAGAGAGCTGGGGTCGTGGTCTCTGTCTTATACTGTTTTGGGTTTCGAGCCCATCTGGGTGGACCCTCTATAAACTTGCAATCGATTGGGTCTCTTCCCAATCGATTGATTTGAATTTCCCCAATAACGGGGCTGTTCCTCGATCACTGGGCGGTTCTTTCCACCTTATTTGTGTCCTTTTGTTTCAGACTCCACTGGCGCCGGGATGTCTGACCTGCTATAGAATGTTTCAATCTCTTCTAATTGTTGTGTCTATTGTGCCTGGGAATCACCGGGAATCGCTCACTTTTTTTTTTTCTTTTAATAAATTTAGATTAGCCAATTATTTTTTCTATTAATGGGCAATTTAGCGTGGCCAATCCACCTACTCTGCACATTTTTGGGTTGTGGGGGCGAAACCCACGCAGACACGGGGAGAATGTGCAAACTCCACACGGACAGTGACCCAGAGCCGGGATCGAACCTGGGACCTCAGCGCCGTGAGGCGGTTGTGCTAACCACCAGGCCACCGTGCTGCCCTTGGGAATCGCTCACTTAATATGCGCAGCTTGTTAGTTTCTATGCTGTCTGGTTTCTTCACAGACAGAATCCACAGAGAGGTTCTGCAACCTGCTTGCCTCTCTGTCATTGTCCAATTTTCCCTGTATGCAACTCAATGTTCCATTTTATGTCGGGAAGTGGCCAGCTTCGGTGGCTACAGTATGAGATGGAATAAGTACAATAGCAAGAAATGATCTTGGATCAGAAGACATAGAATCCATATGGGTGGAGGTAAGGATTAACAAGGCTAAGAAGACACTGGTGGCCTAGTCTATAGGCCCCCAAAGAGTAGCTATGCTGCCGGACGGGGAATAAACCAGTAAACAACAAAGGCATGTAAAAAAGGCAATACTTGAATCATGGGCGACTTTAATCTTCATGTAGATTGGGAAAATCAAATTGGCTGAGTTAGCCATGAGAAATAATTCATAGTGTACTCGGGACAGTTTCCTAGAATAATATTTTGCAGATCCAACTAGGGATCAGGCTATATTGGATTTGGTAATGTGTAATGAGGCAGGTTTAAGAGACAATCTCGGAGTAAAAGATCCCCTAGGAAGTGGTGACCACAACATAGTGGAATTTAGAAATTTGAGAGTGAGGAATGTGGGTTGGAAACAGCTGTGCTACACTTAAATAAGGGTAATTAAAAAGGAATGAGCGCAGAGTTGGTTGGAGTGGACTGGAAAAGGAGTTTGGCAGGAAAGACAATTGTTCAACAATGACACACGTTTCCAAAAATAGTTCATGACTCTCACCAAAAATATATCCCAATCAGGAACCAAGTTCCTAGCATGGTGACGCATCAGTGCTAATCACTGTGCCACCATGCTGCCCTCTCTCTCAAGCTAAAATAAATGACATCAGAGGCAGCTTGAAATTAAAATTGTGCAGAGTAGAACAGAGATCAAGCAACTAAATTTAAAAAGGATTACTAGTACTTCTTGCACGGGATTGATGCATTTATCAGAGTGTGGATGAGCACACATAGGGGTTCAACCTGGACCTTGTGTAAAAGCAAATTACTGTGGATGCTGGAATCTGAACCAAACACAGAAAATACTGGACAATCTCAGCAGGTCTGACAGCATCTGGGGAGAGAAAAGGGGAGCTAACGTTTCGAGTCTGGATGACTCTTTGTCAAAGCTCATGGACCTTGTGTGGTTGTGCAAAATGATGGTGGTAACTTCTTAGCCAGTTTTACGTTGTCTAACTTTCACATGTGATCACATCATGAAGATCGGGGTCACTGATTCACTGTTGCTCATTTTAAGCAATCACAAAATGTCAGGATCAACTGTCTTAATCCTGCCCCTTACAGTAAAGAAACTGTTGCTGAATTGCTCATATTTTATTCCCAGTACTGAATTTCCAATTTAACAATTTAGCTTTGCTTTAAACTATTGAGAAACGCAAGTGAAGGGTGCTGCTCTTTTTAATAATGAGGCTCTATTTATAATATGATGTTATGTCCCAACAGCGTCGCCAATACTGTGGGTATTTCTATTTATCTCAGTGAACCACAAGTCTTTCCCTTATATCGGTCAAATGACCACACAATCAGTTAGTCAGTTCAAAAGATGGTTTATTTACACACACAAGGACTACTTCGACATGCAAACACAATATCTACAACGAGTTAAACTACATCTATCAGCTACAATAACCTATACTTAACTTCAGGGCGATCGACACTGTGCAGATGGATAAGGCCTTTATCTTGATCTCACGTGGCTGGTTTGAAGAAGTGGCTTTGTCTCTGCTGGGCTCATTCGTCAGGTAACGATCGTTGGTCTTGAACCTGGCTGTCTGGTCGTTATGCTGCAGTTGGGGTGGGCACAGGTCGATCCCAAAAGAGGCTGGCACAGGGCGGGTCCAAAAGAGACCGAACACATGGCTGTGTCTCTTTTTATCCCTCTAGGGTTTCACGCTCTTTGGGGCGGTCCTTAATCTTGGACCCAATAATTTGACAGGCTTCGATCACTGCCTTCGATTTTGGCCAATAAAGGGGCGGGTGCCTTGGTAGCTGGGCGGGTCCTTAGCGGTCATTGACCTTAGCAGTTGGGCTCTCTGAGGAGAGAGAGTGGCGCCGATCAGTCTGTGGCTGTACCGGTTTCTTGATTGGAGTCCTATTGTTCTGGGGAACGGTCCATTAAAATGCAAACGAGGTGGGGGGGGGGGGGGGGGGGGGCGGTTTCTATCAGGTCTAGCTACCTGTGTTTCAAATACACAGAAGCTCTGTATCTGTCTGAGTCCTGGGTTGGCCATAATTCCCATGGTCCTTTGCAGGTGACCCTCTCAGATGGCTACAAGGGCAAAAATAGTCACGCAGGACGCCAGTGACGTTAAGGAATAAGGAGCAGGATAGTAAGTGGCAGCAGCATGAAGTTCAAACTGAAAAGGCCTGATGACTGTAGAGGGAGGAGTTGGGTTTGAGGGAGGGGTTGGGTTTGAGGGAGGGGTTGGGTTTGAGGGAGAGGCGGGTCTGAGGGAGGGGCAGGTTTGAGGGAGGGGCGGGCTTATGTGTTGGCCAGGGTTTAATGAAACTTAATTTCAACACGTTTGCATTTTGAGCCCCCATCAGAGCCAGAAATGCAGGTGGTCAGGTGGGTGGACACTGAAGCTTGAATGTTAGTCGGCACACCGGTTCTCCATCTCTAAAGCACACCAGGACCATTTTCCCAGAAATGCTATGAGGGTATGGCAGTGCTACTTATCCCCATGTGATAGCAGCATGTAACAGGCATCTCGAGGCCAAGTAAAGGAAGCTGACTGGGACCTTCCTTTTGGCCTCCAGGTTTAAAGAGGCGCTCAACAGCTTAGCTGCATCGAGATGGCCTCATGGCAGCAGGCCAAGTGTGCCAGCGTTCCAGGCAGGCTCAGTGACTCTGTCTGCCCACCACATTGGTGACCCACCAGCAAAGACCTTTTTTTAAGTTGATTTCTTTTTTTATAAACATTTTATTGAGGCGTTTATGATTTTATAACAGTAACAGAAGAAACAGTGTACAGACAAATATAACATAGTGCGAAAGCAGTCGTCTTCTCTCACAGGGCCCACCTTTTCTAGCCTCCTACTCTACATTAAACTAACCCCACAGCCCTTCTGCTGATGGTTAATTTTCCCTCAATAAGTTGACGAACGGCTGCCACCTCCGGACGAATTCGAACATTGACCCTCTCAAGGCGAACTTGATTTTCTCCAGACAGAGAAAACTGGCCATGTCAGTGAGTCAGGTCTCTGACTTCTGGGGCTTTGAGTCCCTCCAAGCTAATAATATCCGTCTCCAGGCAACCAGGAAAGCAGAGGCCAGAATGTCTGCCTCTTTCTCCTCCTGGATTCCCGGGTCTTCTGACACTCTGAAAATCGCCACCTCTGGTCTCGGTGCCACCCTTGTTTTCAAAACTTTGGACATGACCTCCATAAACCCCTGTCAGAATCCCCTAAGCTTTGGGCATGCCCAGAACATATGAACATGGTTTGCTGGTCCTCTGGCACACCTTGCGCACCTGTCTTCCACCCCAAAGAACCTGCCCATCCGAGACACTGTCATGTGGGCCCGGTGAATGACGTTAAATTGTATCAGGCTGAGCCTGGCACATCTTGTGCATATGTTGTTGACTCTGCTCAACGCATCCACCCAGAGACCACCCTCTATCGCTCCACCTAACTCCTCTTCCCATTTGTGTTTCAGCTCCTCGGTCTGTGTTTCCTCTGACCCGAGAAGCTCCTTAAAAATGTCCGAAACCCTCCCTTCTCCCACCCACACTCTGGAAACTACCCTATCCTGTATCCCCCTTGGCGGTAGGAGCGGGAAGGTTGAGACCTGCCTGCGTAGTAAGTTGCGTGCCTGCAGGTACCTAAATTCTTTCCCTCCCGTCAATTCAAATTTCTCCTCCAACTCTCTCAGGCTGGGAAAGCTCCCCTCTATGAACATATTGCCAATCCCCCCCCCCCCCCCCCCCCCCCCCCGCCCCTCTCATCAACCATCCCCTTTCTTGGGCCAGCCCCCACGCATCCACAGGCCCGCCCCCCGGCAGCCTCCGCCCCCGACCTCCCTATTGTCCCACAGCAAAAGTCCCTCCCCCATCATATCATCATATCCCCCCCTCCCCCAGTAACTGCACTACACACACAGCCCCCTCAAACAAGCATACCATCTGCTCACCCCCCCCCCCCCCCCCCCCAGTACACTTCTGTGAGCTCGCCTGCCCAGCTAGCTTGGTGGCCCCCACCCATGGCGCCAGACTTTTCCCACACCCCTTCCCTCGGACACATATGTAAATGTAAACAATCCCAACCCAATTGCCCAAAAGAAATATGCAAAGAAAATCAAAAAGAAGATCAAACATCTAATATTCACACCTCCATCCCCCATCAGTGCAAATGGAAATTTTAACTCAAGCAGCTCGTCCGCAGACCCCAACTCAATACAAAAGGCCTTACAAGTAACATCCAAAGACAAAACGTTTCTTTTTTAAAAAAAAATAACTGAAGAGAACAAAAAAATAAACACATGAGCACTGCAGCAAAGTTCAGTCCAAACACCTCAGTCCAATACCAGCCCTTTCCTTCCAGCGAAGTCCATCGCTTCCTCGGGCGACTCGAAATAGAAATGTTGCTCCTCGTGTGTAAACCAAAGACGGGCCGGGTACAGTAGTCCAAACTTTACCTTCTTCTTAAAAAGGGTAGATTTTATCGGGTTGAACCCTGCTCTTCTCGTGGCCATGTCCGTACTCAGATCCTGAAATATACGCAGGACCCTGTTCTCCCATTTGCAGCTGGCCCACCATAGAATGCACTCCTTGTCAAGGTACCTGTGGAATCTCACCATCATTGCTCTTGGGTTTGGGGGGGGTTACCCACACGCAGCATCCTCACGAGCACTCTGTGCGCCCTGTCCACCTCCATGGGTCGGGAGAACGTCCCCTCCCCCAGTAACTTCTCGAACATACCCGCTATGTATGTTCCTTCGGATCCCTCCAGGAGACCCACGATTCTCAGGTTCTGCCGGCGGGACCTATTCTCTCGGTCCTCCACCTTCTCCAGGACTCTTTTCTGTTGGTCTCTCAACATTCCCACCTCCATCTCCACTGCAGCTTGGTGTTCCTCCTGCTCAGTCAGTGCCTTCTCCACTTTCTGGATCACCCGGTCTTGGGCATTCGGTCTATGTTCCAGCCGAGCAATCGACTCCTTAATCGGGTCCAAGCAGTCCTGTTTCTGCTTGGCGAAGCCCTTGTGTACAACCTGCATCAACTGCTCTGTCGACCGCTGGGTCATCGAGCCAGAACTCTGGTCGTCCGCCATGCTTTCTGCAGCCTCAGCCCAAGCCTTCTCTGTTCGCCTATTTCCGTTCTCCATGCACTCTTTCTCTTCATAATTGCTTCCAACATCAATTTTCCACTTCAGGTCCAACAAAAAATCGGAGGAAAAGGTCCAAAGTTCCGACCCGAGCAGGAGCCACCAAATGTGTGACCTACTCCTTCATAGCCACCACCGGAAGTGAGTTGATGTTTTTAAGAAGTCGGAGATAGGGCACCTTGTTTTGAAACGTCTGCACTTATGGCATTCTGCTGCTGCTTTCAAGCTGCAAGGCCTCTGATTGGTCCTCCAGCTTTGAGGAGTCACCTGCCATCCTTCAACGGGCAGCAAGCCATTAATTGACTCCAGAGAAAATCACACTGAGTAATTCCCAGCCAGTTCCGGCGCCTGACCCCCATTTAGTCCGACAACAGTGTTCAGAAGCCCACTGGGAGCTCCTTTTTCTGCTGTAAATCTCTATGATTCTAAAATACTCCTGTGAGATGACAGACAGGAAGAATGTGTTTCAGTTTGAACTGCACTGGTCGAAGACGACTGCAGTCTATACATGAGCGGGAAGTGTTCTGAATAGAGAAATACTCAAAATGATTAGTAATAATTGAGTAATTCAATTCAATTGAAATGATGTTGCCTTGGCTTGAATGGATGGAACACAACTGTTTTGACTGGCATGCAGTGAATCTGATTCAAGCTTGAACTGATTTAGATACAGCAGTTGTATTGGTTCCCATTACTGGACGCGTAATCCAGAGAAGAGTTTCAAGTCTGGAATTCTCCGACTGTTGGGATTCTCTTTTCCTCCGGCAGCGGGCAGCTGTGGGTGGGATTTCCCGACATCGTGGGATGGTTTCAATGGGAAATCCCATAGGCAAGCAGCAGGAGCAGAGAATCCCACCCCAAACTAACGGTGCATCGGCGAGAAACATCCGGCTGGGGAATCGGAGAATCCAACCCGAACACTGCCAACAGGAAAATTGAAATCAATTTTTAAAATATAAATTTAGAGCACCCAATTATTTATATTTATTTTTTCCCAATTATGGGGCAATTTAGAGTGGCCAATCCAACCTGGGTCCTCGGCACCTTGAAGCAGCAGTGCTAACCACTGCGACACCGTGCCGCCCAAAATCAATTTTTTAAAAATTTGGAATTAATAAGTTGGAGTCAGTAAAAGTGATAATGGTGCTGTCAGGTTTTTGTAAAAACCATCTGGTTCAGAGACGTTTCGGGCAGGAACCTGACATCCGTACCTGGTTTGAACTGTTCGTGTCACTAATAATTTTGACTCTTAATGGTCCTCTGAAATGGCCAAAAAAATCACCAAGTCGTATCAAACAGCTACCAGTGGTTGGCTTGGAATGGTCTGCATGAATTCATTGAGCACTTTGTTTTTCATCCCAGTCTCCCCCTATCTGAAGAGTTTGTCCATGGTTGCTGCAAACAAACTACTGCACCTTCTGGAGGCCTTCTCTACAACATGGTTCCTCTTCACAGCATCCCAGAACCACCATCTAGTTTTCTTCCTGCTTGAGGTCTTTAATAACATCATCCAGTACCAGTTTGATGGTAAGCGTCAAAGTCATTGTCATTGTCTGGAAATTGTATTGAGAATTGATCTGGTTGTTAAAAGGGGCCTTAAATGAAACCAAATGAATATGGGGCAGGATAAGGAAGTAGCAGAAAGAGCTTTTAATTCTACACTAGCCATCAGAGTCACAGCAAACTGATTATTGTTGGAAATTAAAATAAATTCATGCTGTCGTAATGGGAGGAAATTTTGAAGTTTGAGCTCAGATGTATTGTTGGCGCTAGTCCTGCCAATGTTTGACAGGGACTGTGTAGAAGGAGCTTTACTCTGCATCTAACTCTGTGCTGTACTTGCCCTGGGAGTATATGATGGGGTCAGAGCAGAGGGAGCTTTACTCCGTATCTAACCACGGGCTGTACCTCTCCTGTGAGTGTTTAACCTCTCCTGTGAGTGAGCAATTTAGATTGCTTTTGTGGGAGGTGAGTGCCGAAGTCAGGAGTTGTATTCTGAACGAGTCTCCAGTGTTGTCCATATTTCAGTGCACAATCTGACAAGGGTAATGTGGATGCTCAGTGAGGTGGAATAACTTTTAATGTAATTGTGACAGAGAAAGTTGTGTCAGGCATTGGGTAAGATCACTCTTTCCCCCGTCTTAGATTAGTCTATATGTCAGCTGAGACCACCTGTGTGTTCCAGGAAATTCCAACTTGGTGTACGCCATCATCCGCAAGCGCAATGTGTTCCACCAGCTGGCCAATCTCCCGACAGACCCTGCTGCTATCCAGAAAGCCCTGCAGAAGAAGAAAAAGTCGACTGAGCCCATTTCACGGACAAACTCACAGGAGGGAGTGTCCATGGAAGGGTCTCGACCTGCAGCCCCTGCAGAGCCTGGCACATTGAAAACCAGTCTCATCGCAACACCAGGTACAGTCTGACTGCAACACCAGGTATAGTGTGATTACAAATCCATGTACAGTCTGATTGCAACACCAGGTACAGTCTGATTGCAACACCAGGTACAGTCTGATTGCAACACCAGGTACAGTCTGATTGCAACACCAGGTACAGTCTGATTGCAACATCAGGTACAGTCTGATTGCAACACCAGGTACAGTCTGATTGCAACACCAGGTACAGTCTGATTGCAACACCAGGTACAGTCTGACTGCAACACCAGGTATAGTGTGATTACAAATCCATGTACAGTCTGATTGCAACACCAAGTATAGTGTGATTGCAACACCGGGTACAGTCTGATTGCAACACCAAGTATAGTCTGATTGCAACACCAGGTACAGTCTGATTGCAACACCAGGTACAGTCTGATTGCAACACCAGGTACAGTCTGATTGCAACACCGGGTACAGTCTGATTGCAACACCAGGTACAGTCTGATTGCAACGCCAGGTACAGTCTGATTGCAACACCAGGTACAGTCTGATTGCAACGCCAGGTACAGTCTGATTGCAACGCCAGGTACAGTCTGATTGCAACACCAGGTACAGTCTGATTGCAACACCAGGTACAGTCTGATTGCAACACCAGGTACAGTCTGATTGCAACATCAGGTACAGTCTGATTGCAACACCAGGTACAGTCTGATTGCAACACCAGGTACAGTCTGATTGCAACACCAGGTACAGTCTGATTGCAATACCAGGTACAATCTGATTGCAACACCAGGTACAGTCTGATTGCAACGCCAGGTACAGTCTGATTGCAATACCAGGTACAATCTGATTGCAACGCCAGGTACAGTCTGATTGCAACGCCAGGTACAGTCTGATTGCAACACCAGGTACAGTCTGATTGCAACACCAGGTACAGTCTGATTGCACCAGGTACAGTCTGATTGCAACACCAGGTACAGTCTGATTGCAACACCAGGTACGGTCTGATTGCAACACCAGGTACAGTCTGATTGCAACACCAGGTACAGTCTGATTGCACCAGGTACAGTCTGATTGCAACACCAGGTACAGTCTGATTGCAACGCCAGGTACAGACTGATTGCAATGCCAGGTACAGTCTGATTGCAACACCAGGTACAGTCTGATTGCAACACCAGGTACAGTCTGATTGCAACACCAGGTACAGTCTGATTGCAACGCCAGGTACAGTCTGATTGCAACGCCAGGTACAGTCTGATTGCAACACTAGGTGTAGTTTGATTGCAACACCAAGTACAGTCTGATTGCAACACCAGGTACAGTCTGATTGCAACACCAGGTACAGTCTGATTGCAACACCAGGTACAGTCTGATTGCAACGCCAGGTACAGTCTGATTGCAACACTAGGTGTAGTATGATTGCACCAAGTACAGTCTGATTGCAACACTAGGTGTAGTATGATTGCAACACTAGGTGTAGTATGATTGCACCAAGTACAGTCTGATTGCAACACTAGGTGTAGTATGATTGCACCAAGTACAGTCTGATTGCAACACTAGGTGTAGTATGATTGCAACCCACTACCCTCTGTGTAAAAAAACTTGCCTCAGACAACTCCTCTAAACTTACCCCTCGCACCTTAAACCTATGCCCCCCCAGCAATTGACACCTCTACCCTGGGAAAAAGCCTCTGACTATCCACTCTATCTATGCCCCACATAATTTTGTATACCTCTATCAGGTCACCCCTCAACCTCCGTTGTTCCGGTGAGAACCAACCGAGTTTATTCAACCTCTCCTCATAGCTAATGCTCTCCATACCAGGCGACATCCTGGTAAATCTCTTCTGCACCCTCTTTAAAACCTGCACATCCTTCTGGTAGTGTGGTGACCAGAATTGAACACTATACTCCAAGTGTGGCCTAACTAAGGTTCTATACAGCTGCAACATGACTTGCCAATTCTTATACTCAATGCCCCGGCCAATGAAGGCAAGCATGCCCTATGCCTTCTTGACTATCTTCTCCATCTGTGTTGCCCCTTTCAGTGACCTGTGGACCTGTACACCTAGATTTCTCTGACTGTCGATACTCTTGATTACCTGCATTAGACCTTCCAAAATGCATTACCTCACATTTGTCAGCATTAAACTCCATTTGCCATCTCTCCGCCCAAGTCTCCAAACGATCTAAATCCTGCTGTAACCTCTGACAGTCCTCATCGCTATCTGCAATTCCACCAACCCTTCTGTCATCTGCAAACTTACTAATCAGACCAGTTACATTTTCCTCCCAATCATTTATATATACTACGAACAGCACTGAACCCTGCGGAACACCACTAGTCACAGCCCTCCGGTCAGAAACGTACCCTTCCATTCTCTGCCTTCTATGACCAAGCCAGTTCTGTATCCATCTTGCCAGCTCACCCCTGATCCCGTGTGACTTCACCTTTTCTACCAGTCTGCCATGAGGGACCTTGCCAAAGGCCTCACTGAAGTCCACATAAACAACATCCACTGCCCGACCTGCATCAATCATTGTGACCTCTTCGAAAAACTCTATCAAGTTAGTGAGACACAACGTCCCCTTCACAAAACCATGCTTCCTCTCGCTAATACATCTATTTGCTTCCAAAGGGAGTAGATCCTGTCTCAAAGAATTCTCTCCAGTAATTTCCCGACCACTGACGTAAGACTCACCGGCCTGTAGTTCCCTGGATTATCCTTGCTACCCTTCTTAAACAAAGGAACAACATTGGCTATTCTCCAGTATTCCGGGACATTACCTGAAGACAGTGAGGATCTAAAGATTTCTGTCAAGGCCTCAGCAATTTCCTCTCTAGCCTCCTTCAGTATTCTGGGGTAGATCCCATCAGGCCCTGGGGACTTATCTACCTTAATATTTTTCAAGACACCCAACACCTCGTCTTTTTGGATTTTAATGTGACCCAGGCTATCTACGCACCCTCCTCCAGACTCAACATCCACCAATTCCTTCTCTTCAGTGAATACTGATGCAAAGTATTCATTTAGTACCTCACCCATTTCTCCTGGCTCCACACATAGATTCCCTCCCCTGTCCTTCAGTGGGCCAACCCTTTCCCTGGCTACCCTCTTGCTTTTTATGTATGTGTAAAAAGCCTTGGGACTTTTCTTAACCCTATTTGCCAATGACTTTTCGTGACCCCTTTTAGCCCTCCTGACTCCTTGCTACTTTCCTTATATTCCACACAGGCTTCATCTGTTCCCAGCCTTCTAGCTCTGACAAATGCCTCGTTTTTTTTTTTGACGAGGCCTACAATATCTCTCGTTATCCAAGGTTCCTGAAATTTGCTGTATTTATCCTTCTTCCGCACAGAACACCCCGTTCCTGAATTCCTTTCAACTGACATTTGAAAGCCTCCCACATGTCAGATGTTGATTTACCCTCAAACATCCGCCCCCAATCGAGGTTCTTCAGTTCCTGCCTAATATTGTTATAATTAGCCTTTCCCCAATTTAGCACATTCATCCTAGGACCAGTCTTATCCTTGTCCACCAGCACTTTAAAACTTACTAAATTGTGGTCACCGTTCCTGAAATGCTCCCCTACTGAAACGTCTACCACCTGGCCAGGCTCATTCCCCAATGCCAGGTCCAGTACAGCCCCTTCCCTAGTTGGACTATCTACATATTGTTTTAAGAAGCCCTCCTGGATGCTCCTTACAAACTCTGACCCACCCAGACCCCTAGCACTAAGTGAGTCCCAGTCAATATTGGGGAAGTTAAAGTCTCCCTTTCACAACAACCCTGTTGTTTTTACTCTTTTCCAAAATCTGTCTACCTATCTGCTCCTCTACCTCCTGCTAGCTGTTGGGTGGCCTGTAGTAAACTCCCAACATTGTGACTGCATCCTTCTTATTCCTGATCTCTACCCATATAGCCTCGCTGCTGTCTGAGGTGTCCTCCCGTAGTACAGCTGTGATATTCTCCCTAACCAGTAGCGCAACTCCGTAACCCTTTTTACATCGCCCTCTATCCCACCTGAAATATCTATATCCTGGAACGTTTAGCTGCCAATCCTGTCCTTCCCTCAACCAGGTCTCTGTAATGGCAACAACATCATAGTTCCAAGCTCTAAGTTCATCTCCCTTACGTTAAAACATATGCACTTGCATTAAAACATATGCACTTCAGGCCAGCAGTCCCGCTGTTTTCAGCATCATCTCCCTGCCTGCTCTTCCTCAGAGCCATACTGGCCCTATTCCCTAGTTCTCCCTCAATGCTTTCACCTTCTGACCTATTGCCCCCTGCCATACTAGTTTAAACCGTCCCGTGTGACACTAGCAAACCTCACGGCCAGGATATTTATGCCTCTCCCGTTTAGATGCAACCCGTCCTCCTTATACAGGTCACACCTGCCCCGGAAGAGCTCCCAGTGGTCCAGATAACGGAAACCCTCCCTCCTACACCAGCTGTTTAGCCACGTGTTTAGCTGCTCTATCTTCCTATTTCTAGCCTCACTGGCACGTGGCAGAGGAAGTAATCCCGAGATTACAACCCTAGAGGTCCTGTCTTTTAACTTTCTGCCTAGCTCCCTGAACTCCTGCTGCAGGACCTTATGTCCCTTCCTGCCTATGTCGTTCGTACCAATATGTACAACAACCTCTGCCAGTTTGCCCTCCCCCTTCAGGATGCCCGCTACCCGTTCAGAGACACCCTGGACCCTGGCACCAGGGAGGCAACATACCATCCTGGAGTCTCTTTCACGTCCACAGAAGCGCCTATCTGTGCCCCTGACTATGGAGTCCCCTATGACTATTGCTCTGCTGCGCTTTGACCCTCCCTGTTGAACATCAGAACCAGCAGTGGTGCCACTGCTCTGGCTGCTGCTGTTTTCCCCTGATAGGCTATTCCCCCAACAGTATCCAAAGGGGTATACCTGTTCGAGAGGTGGACAACCACACGGGATTCCTGCACTGACCGCCTGTCCCTTCTGGTGGTCACCCATCTTTCTGCCTGCACCTTGGGAGTGACCACATTTCTATAACTCCTGTCTATGACGCTTTTTGCCACCTGCATGCTGCTAAGTGCATCCAACTGAGCCAAGCGGTCTGTGAGGAGCTGCGATTGGTTACACTTGCTGCAGATGTAGTCGACCGGAACGTTGGAGTGTCACAGATCTGCCACATCTCACAGTTGGAGCACTGCACATCGCTGAGTGACATTTAAGCACTAATTAATTTAAAATAAACACATGAATTATTGTTAGATTGAGTTACAATTAACTATATGACCCTGACGCTAGATACAGTCTGATTACAACACCAGGTACGGTCTGATTGCAACACCTGGTACAGTCTGATTGCAACACCTGGTACAGTCTGATTGCAACACCTGGTACAGTCTGATTACAACACCAGGTACGGTCTGATTGCAACACCTGGTACGGTCTGATTGCAACACCTGGTACAGTCTGATTGCAACACCTGGTACAGTCTGATTGCAACACCTGGTACAGTCTGATTACAACACCAGGTACAGTCTGATTGCAACACCAGGTACGGTCTGATTGCAACACCTGGTACGGTCTGATTACAACACCAGGTACAGTCTGATTGCAACGCCAAGTGTAGTCTCAACACAACACCACGTCGAGTCACGACATAGCGCCTGGTGCAGTCTCGACACAGCGTCGGGTGCAGTCTCGACCCAGCTCCGGGTGCAGTCTCGACACAGGGCCGGGTGCAGTCTCGACACAGGGCCGGGTGCAGTCTCGACACAGGGCCGGGTGCAGTCTCGACACAGCTCCGGGTGCAGTCTCGACACAGGGCCGGGTGCAGTCTCGACACAGAGCCGGGTGCAATCTCGACACAGGGCCGGGTGCAGTCTCGACACAGGGCCGGGTGCAGTCTCGACACAGAGCCGGGTGCAGTCTCGACACAGGGCCGGGTGCAGTCTCGACACAGGGCCGGGTGCAGTCTCGACACAGGGCCGGGTGCAGTCTCGACACAGCTCCGGGTGCAGTCTCGACACAGCTCCGGGTGCAGTCTCGACACAGCGCCGGGTGCAATCTCGACCCAACGCCGGGTGCAGTCTCGACACAGGGCCGGGTGCAGTCTCGACACAGGGCCGGGTGCAGTCTCGACACAGGGCCGGGTGCAGTCTCGACACAGGGCCGGGTGCAGTCTCGACACAGCTCCGGGTGCAGTCTCGACACAGCTCCGGGTGCAGTCTCGACCCAGCTCCGGGTGCAGTCTCGACACAGGGCCGGGTGCAGTCTCGACCCAGCTCCGGGTGCAGTCTCGACCCAGGGCCGGGTGCAGTCTCGACACAGCTCCGGGTGCAGTCTCGACACAGCTCCGGGTGCAGTCTCGACACAGGGCCGGGTGCTGTCTCGACACAGAGCCGGGTGCAGTCTCGACACAGAGCCGGGTGCAGTCTCGACCCAGCTCCGGGTGCAGTCTCGACCCAGGGCCGGGTGCAGTCTCGACACAGAGCCGGGTGCAGTCTCGACCCAGCTCCGGGTGCAGTCTCGACACAGGGCCGGGTGCAGTCTCGATACAGGGCCGGGTGCAGTCTCGACACAGGGCCGGGTGCAGTCTCGACACAGCTCCGGGTGCAGTCTCGACACAGCTCCGGGTGCAGTCTCGACACAGAGCCGGGTGCAATCTCGACACAGCTCCGGGTGCAGTCTCGACACAGGGCCGGGTGCAGTCTCGACCCAACGCCGGGTGCAGTCTCGACCCAGCGCCGGGTGTAGTCTCGACACAGCTCCGGGTGCAGTCTCGACACAGAGCCGGGTGCAGTCTCGACACAGCTCCGGGTGCAGTCTCGACACAGGGCCGGGTGCAGTCTCGACACAGGGCCGGGTGCAGTCTCGACACAGAGCCGGGTGCAGTCTCGACACAGCTCCGGGTGCAGTCTCGACACAGAGCCGGGTGCAGTCTCGACACAGAGCCGGGTGCAGTCTCGACACAGCTCCGGGTGCAGTCTCGACACAGAGCCGGGTGCAGTCTCGACACAGCTCCGGGTGCAGTCTCGACACAGGGCCGGGTGCAGTCTCGACACAGGGCCGGGTGTAGTCTCGACACAGGGCCGGGTGCAGTCTCGACACAGGGCCGGGTGTAGTCTCGACCCAACGCCGGGTGCAGTCTCGACCCAGAGCCGGGTGCAGTCTCGACACAGCTCCGGGTGCAGTCTCGACACAGAGCCGGGTGCAGTCTCGACCCAACGCCGGGTGCAGTCTCGACCCAGAGCCGGGTGCAGTCTCGACCCAGAGCCGGGTGCAGTCTCGACACAGCTCCGGGTGCAGTCTCGACACAGCTCCGGGTGCAGTCTCGACACAGAGCCGGGTGCTGTCTCGACACAGCTCCGGGTGCAGTCTCGACCCAACGCCGGGTGCAGTCTCGACCCAGAGCCGGGTGCAGTCTCGACACAGGGCCGGGTGCAGTCTCGACACAGGGCCGGGTGCAGTCTCGACACAGAGCCGGGTGCAGTCTCGACCCAACGCCGGGTGCAGTCTCGACACAGCTCCGGGTGCAGTCTCGACACAGAGCCGGGTGCAGTCTCGACACAGGGCCGGGTGCAGTCTCGACCCAGGGCCGGGTGCAGTCTCGACCCAACGCCGGGTGCAGTCTCGACCCAGCTCCGGGTGCAGTCTCGACACAGGGCCGGGTGCAGTCTCGACACAGAGCCGGGTGCAGTCTCGACCCAGCTCCGGGTGCAGTCTCGACACAGGGCCGGGTGCAGTCTCGACCCAGGGCCGGGTGCAGTCTCGACACAGCTCCGGGTGCAGTCTCGACCCAACGCCGGGTGCAGTCTCGACCCAGGGCCGGGTGCAGTCTCGACACAGGGCCGGGTGCAGTCTCGACCCAACGCCGGGTGCAGTCTCGACCCAGCTCCGGGTGCAGTCTCGACACAGGGCCGGGTGCAGTCTCGACCCAGCTCCGGGTGCAGTCTCGACACAGCTCCGGGTGCAGTCTCGACACAGCTCCGGGTGCAGTCTCGACCCAACGCCGGGTGCAGTCTCGACCCAGCTCCGGGTGCAGTCTCGACACAGGGCCGGGTGCAGTCTCGACACAGCTCCGGGTGCAGTCTCGACCCAGGGCCGGGTGCAGTCTCGACACAGCTCCGGGTGCAGTCTCGACACAGGGCCGGGTGCAGTCTCGACACAGGGCCGGGTGCAGTCTCGACACAGCTCCGGGTGCAGTCTCGACACAGGGCCGGGTGCAGTCTCGACACAGCTCCGGGTGCAGTCTCGACACAGGGCCGGGTGCAGTCTCGACACAGGGCCGGGTGCAGCCTCGACACAGAGCCGGGTGCAGTCTCGACACAGGGCCGGGTGCAGTCTCGACACAGGGCCGGGTGCAGTCTCGACCCAACGCCGGGTGCAGTCTCGACACAGCTCCGGGTGCAGTCTCGACCCAACGCCGGGTGCAGTCTCGACCCAACGCCGGGTGCAGTCTCGACACAGAGCCGGGTGCAGTCTCGACACAGAGCCGGGTGCAGTCTCGACCCAACGCCGGGTGCAGTCTCGACCCAGCTCCGGGTGCAACCTCGACACAGGGCCGGGTGCAGCCTCGACCCAACGCCGGGTGCAGTCTCGACACAGGGCCGGGTGCAGTCTCGACCCAACGCCGGGTGCAGTCTCGACACAGAGCCGGGTGCAGTCTCGACACGGCCGGGTGCAATCTCGACCCAGGGCCGGGTGCAGTCTCGACACGGCCGGGTGCAGTCTCGACACAGGGCCGGGTGCAGTCTCGACCCAGGGCCGGGTGCAGTCTCGACCCAACGCCGGGTGCAGTCTCGACACAGAGCCGGGTGCAGTCTCGACCCAACGCCGGGTGCAGTCTCGACACAGGGCCGGGTGCAGTCTCGACCCAACGCCGGGTGCAGTCTCGACACAGCTCCGGGTGCAGTCTCGACACAGCTCCGGGTGCAGTCTCGACACAGGGCCGGGTGCAGTCTCGACACAGGGCCGGGTGCAGTCTCGACCCAACGCCGGGTGCAGTCTCGACACAGGGCCGGGTGCAGTCTCGACACGGCCGGGTGCAATCTCGACCCAGGGCCGGGTGCAGTCTCGACCCAGGGCCGGGTGCAGTCTCGACACAGAGCCGGGTGCAGTCTCGACACGGCCGGGTGCAATCTCGACCCAGGGCCGGGTGCAGTCTCGACACGGCCGGGTGCAATCTCGACCCAGGGCCGGGTGCAGTCTCGACACAGAGCCGGGTGCAGTCTCGACACAGAGCCGGGTGCAGCCTCGACCCAGCTCCGGGTGCAGCCTCGACACAGGGCCGGGTGCAGTCTCGACACAGGGCCGGGTGCAGTCTCGACACAGAGCCGGGTGCAGTCTCGACACAGGGCCGGGTGCAGTCTCGACACAGAGCCGGGTGCAGTCTCGACACGGCCGGGTGCAGTCTCGATACAGTTCCGGGTGCAGTCTCGACCCAGCGCCGGGTACTGTGATGATACATCGGCAAGTATTGTCTCGGTACCGTGTCAGTTCAGCGCCCTGCACCGTTTCAGTACAACACCAGCCCTGTTGCAACACCGATTACAGTCACAATGCAACACTGCTTAGAGTTTTGATGCAACACCAATCCCCGCGCTATGCTAGTTACAGCCTGAATGTAACACTAGCCCTGTCGCAACACTGGTTACAGTCTCGATACAACACCAGTCTTGATACAACACCTGGCACCGTCTCGATACAACACCCGGTCTTGATACAACACCTGGCACCATCTCGATACAACACCCGGTCTCGATACAACACCAAGTACAATTCTGATACAACACCGGATACTGTCTCGATACAATACTAGGTACAGTCCCGTAACCCAACACCGGTTACAGTCTCGATACAACACCAGACCCATTGCAATACCAACTGATAGACTGTGCACATGTGCCCCACCCAAACCAAACCAAGATTAGTCCCTCCTGGACTGTGCCCAGGACAGATCACTTTCATACTGATGCCCTTACCCTCGAATGATCAGTTGAATTGCCCTGCATCAGTCTGTGACCTCCCCTCCCCACAACCCCTCCCCATTTGACCATGTCCCCATCCTCACTTTGGTTGTATTGGATAGCCCCTTCTCCTGGTGCTTACTGAACTCATTTGCGTCACTTTGCATTCAGGTATTGATAAATTGACAGAGAAATCGCAGGTTTCGGAGGATGGGACGCTGAGCCCTGTGGATCAGGGTCAGGATCAGGCTGCCTCTCCTGCTGAGGACCACCCAGTTACGTTAGCCAATGACACAGAGTCTTCAAGTGGGGTAAGTGGGGTTTCCAACAACCGAATCAATCTCTCTCCATCTCTCCTGAAGTCTGGGGTCAGTTCCATGGGTAATGGTGTATCTTTCAATAAAGGTCATTCGTCACTGCCTGTTCGGAGTCTGCACATCTTCCCCGTGTGTGCGTGGGTTTCCTCCGGGTGCTCCGGTTTCCTCCCACAGTCCAAAGATGTGCAGGTTAGGTGGATTGGCCATGATAAATTGCCCTTAGTATCCAAAATTGCCCTTAGTGTTGGGTAGGGGTTACTGGATTATGGGGATAGGGTGCTCTTTCCAAGAGTCGGTGCAGACTCGATGGGCCGAATGGCCTCCTTCTGCACTGTAATTTCTATGATTCTATGATTCATGCCACATTCTCAATCAGATCCGGAAATGTCAGGATAATCCTGTGAGACATTGGAATGAATCTGGCCTGCTGTCATAAAATCATTCTTGGAATTTGAAACACCATTGCTTATGTTGGCATTTATCATCCATCCTTAGGTTTTTTGGGCAGGTGATGGTGAGCCACGTTCTTGAACTGCTGACAGGGATTTGATACAACTGAGTGGTTTACTCCGAAACTTCAGAGAATATATCTATTAGAGCACTGACCCCTATTAATGAAAAGTGTGATGTGGAGATGCCGGCGTTGGACTGGGGTGAGCACAGTAAGAAGTCTTACAACACCAGGTTAAAGTCCAACATGTTTGTTTCAAACACGAGCTTTCGGAGCACTGCTCCTTCCTCACCTGAGTCTTTGTTAAAAAGGATTTTTGACTGATGGATGTTGTTAGGAAAGTTATTAAGGGTAACGTATAGTGTTTTGCACTGAGTGCTGAATTGGGGTGCATTTGAGTGCTATTGTGAGAGTTTGGTGACTGAGGGAGTTAGGGTGAGGAGGGAGTACGGTGGTCCTTTCATTTCCTACATTTCCTCAAACAGCATGAAGGGAGCTGGGAGTTTACAGAGAGTGCAGCTGACTGGGAGCAGAGTTGGAGGGCGGAGTTACTGTTGGTCCACAGTGCAGCTGTATTCTGTAAGGTAAGAGGGGATGGAGGCTAGGGCAGTTGCATGCTCCTCCTGTAGAATGTGGGTGGTGAGGGATACCATCGATGTCCCCGCTGACTATACCTGCGGGAAGTGCACCCAACTACAGCTCCTCGGAGACCGTGTTAGGGAACTGGAGCTGGATGAACTTCGGATCATCCGGGAGGCAGAGGGGGTAATAGAGAAGAGTTTCAGGGAGGTAACCACACACACAGTACAGGACAAGAGTAGCTGGGTAGACGAACAGGCAGACAGTGCAGGGATTGCTCGTGGCTCCTAACAAGGAAGTCGATCCGGGAATAGGCCTTGTGAACGTGCGAGAATAACGAAAATTCCCTAGCCCCCGGCTTTGCAAATCTCCAAGGGTCCACCCCTCCCATCTGGTCCATAAACCCCCTCAGCACTTTAGCCGCCGCCGGTCTCCTACCCGTCCTAGACGTGGAGCGATCCAGTGCCAGATCCAAAAAAATAATTTAAAGTTAAATTATTAGGCCCCCCACTTCCAAGTCCGGGATCCAACCCAACATGCGCCGCATAAACCGCATGGTCCCAGTTCGGGGCATACACGTTGACCAGCACCACCCTCTCCCCTTGCAGCTTACCACTTACCATTACGTACCTGCCACCATTGACATCAATGCTCGACGCCTCGAACGACACCCTCTTTCCCACCAAGATTGCCACCCCCCGATTTTTGGCATCCAGCCCTGAATGAAACACCTGGCCTACCCACCCCTTCCTCAATCTTACCTGGTCCGCCACCTTCAGGTGTGCCTCCTGGAGCAAGACTGCATCCGCCTTCAGCCCCTTCAGGTGCGTGAACACCCGGGCCCGCTTAACAGGCCCATTCAGTCCCCTTGCGTTCCAGGTTATCAGCCGGATCAGGGGGCTGCCCCCCCCGTTCCCCACGGCGGTAGACCCCCGTCCCGAACCCCCCTACTCGCTCCAGCACCCCCGGTTCTCCCCCCCCCCCTCCCCCAGCTAGGACCCCTCCTAGCTGCATTGCTCCCCCCATTGCACTCCTGCAAGCCAGCTGACTCCTGCTGACCCCGGCCGCTCCCGTCTCTCCTTCGACTCCTCCCATTGTGGGACCTCCCCATCCCCTCCATTACCCATCAGCAGGCTCTCCGCCTCCCCCTGCCATCCCAAGCACAGGAAAAAGCCCGCGCTTTCCACCTGCCAGGCCCCGACTCCTCTGGCGCAGCTCCTTTTACAGGCCCAGTCCCGTCACCCCCAACTAGGGCCTCACCCCCGCGGGGCCCCATCCCCCCTACCGGCCACCCACCCCCCACTTCGTTTACTTGCCCCCCTCCAAGAGCCCACCCGCCAGACCCAACCAAAACAGTGCCCAACCCACCCTAACCACCCACACCGAACCAAAAATAAACAAGAACAAAGAACTCCCCCCTCATAATGTAACACAACCACACCATTCCCGACCATCCCCACGCACGACCCCCCCCCCATCCCGACCCTCAGTTTGTGTCCAGCTTCTCGGCTTGAACAAAGGCCCACGCCTCCTCCGGGGACTCAAAATAATAGTGCCGGTCTTTGTAGGTGACCCACAGACGCGCCGGCTGCAGCATGCCAAACTTCATTCCCTTCCTGTGCAGCACTACCTTCGCCCGGTTGTACCCGGCCCTCTTCTTCGCCTCCTCCGCACTCCAGTCCTGAGATATTCGAACCTCCGCGTCTCCCACCTGCTGCTCCTCTCTTTCTTGGCCCACCTGAGCACGCACTTCCGATCAGCGAACCGATGAAACCGCACCAGCACAGCCCACGGCAGCCCGTTAGCCTTGGGCCTCCTCGCCAGCACTCCATGGGCCCCTTCCAGCTCCAGGGGCCCCTGGAGGACCCTGCTCCCATCAGCGAGTTTAAAATGGTGACCACATACACTCCCAGGTCCGACCCCTCCAGCCCTCCGGGAGACCCAGGATCTGCTAATTCTTTCGCCTCGACCGATTCTCCATCTCCTCAAACCGTTCCTGCCATTTCTTGTGGAGCGCCTCGTGCGCCTCCACCTTTGCCGCTAGGCCCAAGATCTCGTCCTCGTTATCTGAGATCTTTTGCCGGACCTCGCGGATCGCCGCCGCCTGGGTCTCCAGCAGCTTATCAATAGAAGCCTTCATCGGCTACAGCAGGTCCGCTTTGAGCTCCCTAAAGCAGCGCTGGAGAGCCTCCTGCTGCTCCTCCGCCCACTGCATCCACGCTGCTTGGTCTCCGCCCGCCGCCAGCTTGCTTTTCTTCCCTCGCACTTTCTTTGGCTTCACCACCACTTTTTTAGTCGTCCCGCTCGTGGTCCAAGCCATACACTGTCGGGGGAATGTTGCAGTCTCTTTCCCACACCGGGAAATGTCGAAAAAATGCTGTTGGGGCCCTGAAAAGAGCCCAAAAGTCCGTTCCAAGCGGGAGCTGCTGAACGTGCGACTTAGCGCTGCATAGCCGCAACCGGAAGTGCGATAGGAAACTCAATGGTTAGGAGAATAGATAGGAGATTCCGTGGTCGCAAGCGAGACTCCCGGAAGGTATGTTGCTTCCCGGGTGCCAGGGCCAGGGATGTCTCGGATCGTGTCTTCAGGATCCTTAAGGGGTAGGGTGAGCAGCCAGAAGTCGTGGTGCACATTGGTACCAGCGACGTAGGTAGGAAAAGGGATGTGGATGTAATAAATGAGTTTAGGGAGTTAGGCTAGAAGTTAAAAGCCAGGACAGACAGAGTTGTCATCTCTGGTTTGTTGCCGGTGCCACATGATAGCGAGGCTAGGAATAGGGAGAGAATGCAGTTGAACACGTGGCTGCAGGAACGGTGTAGGATGGAGGGCTTCAGGTATTTGGATAATTGGAGCGCATTCTGGGGAAGGTGGGACATATACAAGCAGGACGGGTTGCATCTGAACCAGTGGGGCACCAATATCCTGGGAGGGAGGTTTTCTAGTCCTCTTCGGGAGGGTTTAAACTAATTTGGCAGGGGAATGGGATTTGTAGTCCAGCAACTAAGGTAGCTGATGTTCAGGATGTCAAAGCGTGTAGTGAGGCAGTGGGGAAGGTAATACTGACAAAGGAGAGTACTTGCAGGCACGGAGATGGGTTGAAGTGTGTATACTTCAACGCAAGAAGCATCAGGAATAAGGTGGGTGAACTTAAGGCATGGATCGGTACTTGGGATTACGATGTGGTGGCCATCACGGAAACTTGGATAGAAGAGGGGCAGAAATGGTTGTTGGAGGTTCCTGGTTATAGATGTTTCAATAAGATTAGGGAGGGTGGTAAAAGAGGTGGGGGGTGGCATTGTTAATTGGAGATAGTATAACAGCTGCAGAAAGGCAGTTTGAGGAGGATCTGCCTATGAGGGAGTATGGGTTGACGTCAGAAATAGGAAAGGAGCAGTCACCTTGTTGGGAGTTTTCTATAGGTCCCCCAATAGCAGCAGAGATGTGGAGGAACAGATTGGGAAACAGATTTTGGAAAGGTGCAGAAATCACAGGGTAGTAGTCATGGGTGACTTCAACTTCCCAAATATTGAGTGGAAACTCTTTAGATCAAATAGTTTGGATGGGATGGTGTTTGTGCAATGTGTCCAGGAAGCATTTCTAACACAGTATGTAGATTGTCCGACCAGAGGGGAGGCCATAATGGATTTGGTACTTGGTAATGAACCAGGTGATAGATTTGTTAGTAATGTAAGGCTGAGGAAACAAGGTTCAGACAGGGCGCTGGAGGGATACAAGATAGCCAGGAGGGAAGTGAAGACAGGGATTAGGAGAGCTAAGAGAGGGCATGAAAAATTGATGGAGCATTTTGGAGATAGTGACCACAATTCTATGACTTTCACTTTAGTAATGGAGAAGTGCGTGCAACAGGGCAAGGTTTACAATTGGGGGAAGGGTAAATACAATGCTGTCAGACAAGAACTGAAGTGCATAAGTTGGGAACATAGGCTGTCAGGAAGGACACAATTGAAATGTGGAACTTGTTCAAGGAATAGATACTACGTGTCCTTGATGTGTATGTCCCTGTCAGGCAGGGAAGAGATGGTTGAGTGAGGGAGCCATGGTTGAATTTCTTGTTAAGAGAAAGAGGATATTAATGTAAGGCTGAGGAAACAAGGTTCAGACAGGGCGCTGGAGGGATACAAGATAGCCAGGAGGGAACTGAAGAAAGGGATTAGGAGAGCTAAGAGAGGGCATGAAAAATTGTTGGCTGGTAGGATCATGGAAAACCGCAAGGCTTTTTACACATATGTGAGAAATATGAGAATGACTAGAGCGAGGGAGTGTCCGATCAAGGACAGTAGCGGGAGATTGTGTATTGAGTCTGAAGAGATAGGAGAGGTCTTGAACGAGTACTTTTCTTCAATATTTACAAATGAGAGGGGCCATATTTTTGGAGAGGACAGTGTGAAACAGACTGGTGAGCTCGAGGAGATACTTGTTAGGAAGGAAGATGTGTTGGGCATTTTGAAAAACTTGAGGATAGACAAGTCCCCTGGGCCGAATGGGATATATCCAAGGATTCTATGGAAAGCAAGAGATGAAATTTCAGAGCCGTTGGCAATGATCTTTTCGTCCTCACTGTCAACAGGGATGGTACCAGGGGATTGGAGAGTGGCGAATGTCGTGCCCCTGTTCAAAAAAGGAATAGGGAAAAACCTGGGAATTACAGGCCAGTTAGTCTTACTTGGGTGGTAGGCAAAGTAATGGAAAGGGTACTGAGGGATAGGATTTCTGAGCATCTGGAAAGACTGCTTGATTAGGGATAGTCAGCACAGATTTGTGAGGGGTAGATCTTGCCTCACAAGTCTTATTGACCTCTTTGAGGAGGTGACCAAGCACATAGATGAAGGTAAAGCAGTGGATGTAGTGTACATGGATTTTAGTAAGGCATTTGATAAGGTTCCCCATGCTTACGCAGAAAGTAAGGAGGCATGGGATAGTGGGAAATTTGGCCAGTTGGATAACAAACTGGCTAACCGATAGAAGTCAGAGAGTGGTGGTGGACGGCAAATATCCAGCCTGGAGCCCAGTTACCAGTGGAATACCGCAGGGATCAGTTCTGGGTCCTTTGCTGTTTGTGATTTTCATTAACGACTTGGATGAGGGAGTTGAAGGGTGGGTCTGTCAATTTGCAGACGATACGAGATTGGTGGAGTTGTGGATAGTGAGGAGGGCTGTTGTCGGCTGCAAAGAGACATAGATGGGATGCAGAGCTGGGCTGAGAAGTGGCAGATGGAGTTTAACCCTGAAAAATTGTGAGGTTGTCCATTTTGGAAGGACAAATATGAATGCGGAATACAGGGATAACGGTAGGGTTCTAGGCAATGTGGAGGAGCAGAGAGATTTTGGGGTCTATGTTCATAGATCTTTGAAAGTTGCCACTCGAGTGGATAGAGCTTTGAAGAAGGCCCATGGTGTGCTAGCGTTCATTAGCAGAGGGATTGAATTTAAGAGCCATGAGGTGATGATGCAGCTGTACAAAACCATGGTAAGGCCACATTTCGAGTATTGTGTGCCGTTCTGATCGCCTCATTTTATGAAGGATGTGGAAGCTTTGGAAAAGGTGCAAAGGAGATTTACCAGGATGTTGCCTGGAATGGAGAGTAGGTCTTAGGAGGAAAGGTTGAGGGTGCTCGGCCGTTTCTCATTAGAACGGAGCAGGATGAGGGGCGACTTGATAGAGGTTTATAAGATGATCAGGGGAATTGATAGAGTTGACAGTCAGAGACTTTTTCCCCGGGTGGAACAAACCATTACAAGGGGACATAAATTTAAGATGAATAGAACAAAGAACAAAGAAAATTACAGCACAGGAACAGGCCCTTCGGCCCTCCCAGCCTGCGCCGATCCAGATCTTTTATCTAAACCTGTCTCCTATTTTCCAAGGTCTACTTCCCTCTGTTCCCGCCCATTCATATACCTGTCTAGATGCTTCTTAAATGATGCTATCGTGCCCGCCTCTCCCACCTCCGCAGGTAAAGCGTTCCAGGCACCCACCACCCTCTGCGTAAAAAAACTTTCCACACACATCTCCCTTAAACTTTCCCCCTCTCACCTTGAAATCGTGACCCCTTGTAACTGACACCCCCACTCTTGGGAAAAGCTTGTTGCTATCCACCCTGTCCATACCTCTCATACTTTTGTAGACCTCAATCAGGTCCCCCCCTCAACCTCCGTCTTTCCAATTAAAACAATCCTAATCTACTCAACCTTTCTTCATAGCTAGCACCGTCCATACCAGGCAACATCCTGGTGAACCTCCTCTGCACCCTCTACAAGGCATCCACATCCTTCTGGTAATGTGGCGACCAGAACTGCACGCAGTATTCCAAATGTGGCCGAACCAAAGTCCTATACAACTGTAACATGACCTGCCAACTCTTGTACTCAATACCCCGTCCGATGAAGGCAAGCATGCTGTATGCCTTCTTGACCACTCTATCAACCTGCGTTGCCACCTTCAGGGTACAATGGACCTGAACTCCCAGATCTCTCTGCACATCAATTTTCCCCAAGACCCTTCCATTGACCATATAGTCCGCTCTTGAATTTGATCTTCCAAAATGCATCACCTTGCATTTGCCTGGATTGAACACCATCTGCCATTTCTCTGCCCAACTCTCCAATCTATCTATATTTTGTTGTATTCTCTGACAGTCCTCCTCGCTATCTGCAACTCCACCAATCTTAGTATCATTTGCAAACTTGCTAATCAGACCACCTATACCTTCCTCCAGGTCATTTATGTAGATCACAAACAACAGTGGTCCGAGCACGGATCCCTGTGGAACACCACTAGTCACCCTTCTCCATTTTGAGACACTCCCTTCCATCACTACTCTCTGTCTCCTGTTGCCCAGCCAGTTCTTTATCCATCTAGCTGGTACACCCTGAACCCCATACGTTTCACTTTTTCCATCAACCTGCCATGGGAAACCTTATCAAACGCCTTACTAAAGTCCATGTGTACGACATCTACAGCCCTTCCCTCATCAATTAACTTTGTCACTTCCTCAAAGAATTCTATTAGGTTTGTAAGACATGACCTTCCCTGCACAAAACCATGCTGCCTATCACTGATAAGTCTATTTTCTTCCAGATGTAAATAGATCCTATCCCTCAGTATCTTCTCCAACAGTTTGCCTACCACTATGGTGGAAGATATAGGGGGGATGTCAGAGGTAGCTTCTTTACCCAGAGAGTCGTGGGGGCATGGAATGCACTGCCTGTGAAAGTAGTTGAGTCGGAAACATTGGGGACCTTCAAGCGGCTGTTGGATAGATACATGGATTACGGTAGAATGATGGAGTGTAGATTAATTTGTTTTCAATCTAGGACAAAATTTTGGCACAACATTGTGGGCCGAAAGGCCTGTTATGGGTCAGG
The DNA here is from genome assembly GCF_902713615.1 of Scyliorhinus canicula. NCBI lineage: Eukaryota > Metazoa > Chordata > Chondrichthyes > Carcharhiniformes > Scyliorhinidae > Scyliorhinus > Scyliorhinus canicula. Next base: position 67,146,820 of record NC_052163.1, on the reverse strand, counting down.
TGAACCCCATGATATACTTTGGTGTTCTCGATACCCTGGCCCATAATACTACATTACCAGAGGATGGGAGAGAGTAGAAAAGTCATGAAGGATCTGTCAACACCTTCCACTAACACTCACATTCGCTCTCCAGTGACCCCCAGTTTTGGTACGATGCCCTCTGCAGTTGAATAAGTTTTCATCCTGGAGTGGTTGGATCTTCGTCAGGAAGCCCCAGGGTTAGGATAGAAAGAATTCTGTGCTTTTTTTCACTAGCTTTGGCTTTATGTGTGAATAAGCTTTCTGCAGCATTCCTGCTTTCCTCCTAATGGTTGACTGGTACTGGTTTGGGCTGTATTAATATTTGCTGGAGCAACCCCGACATAAGAAAAATGTTTATGAATCACTGGTTTTGATAAACATAAACATGAAAATGGCCACTGAAGGTGAGGAAAATTGGAAGAGGTGAAATCCAATTTAAGGAATGGGTTAGGAAACATTCCAATTAGATGTCTCATTGATCCAATAATTGGCACTGATATGTAAAGAGGCTACAGCTGGCCTTGGGAGGATGTGATGATAGAGTTTGGTGCTGAGTGTGTTCAAAGGAAAAATAAAGATGTTTGGGAAAAGGAGCAGAACTCTTGACTCTTTACTCAACAGCAGCCAGAGGCGAACAGTGGTAGCAGAGGATGGTTGCTGTGCAAATGTAAAGGGTTGAAAGATACTTTCACAGGGAAAAGAAATTCTGCATTTGCCAAGGAGTAAGAAGGAAAAAAAAAAATGTCTGAACCTTGGATAAAGATGGCCGGATATGACTATCCACCATTATTTTCTGAAAGGGGATCGTACGACCAATGGAGAAGTGCAGTCGTTATGGTGGACTAAGGTAACTGCCTTTGGAAAGAGGGAACATGGTATGGCATCGGCTCTTTCTCTCCCTTATGAGAGTAAAATTCAAAGCAAGGTATTTTCTGAACTGGAATTGGAAGAGTTAGACTCAGAAGAAGGTCTGGAGACTCTATTACGTTTTATGGATAAGATTTATCAAAAGGGTGATTTGTTAAGTGCATATGAAGCCTGGTCAGAATTTGATAGATTCTGGAAAACAGAGGATATCTCTATTGAGGACTACATAATGGAATTTAGCAGACTATACAGAAGGCTGCACAAACACCGCCTGGAATTTCCACAATCTGTGTTATTTAAGTTACTGGACTGTGCTAGAGTTTCCAATATGGATAGGCTCCTGGTTTTGACAAGAGTTAAGTTTGCGGATAATGATATCTTATTCGATCAGATGATAGAGGCCTTAAAGAAGTTCCTGGGGAAACATTCAATTCCTATGGCTCTGATGATCCAAATGGGTCAGTCAGCGATAAAGCAGACTATGGAAGATACACTACTGCTCGTACGGCTACGAACAGGTTACGGGAATATGGAAGGAGATCGAGACCCGGACATTATGAGGACAGAACCTCACTTAAAACTTACAATAGAAGGAGGGAGATGGAAATACGGAAATTAGCCCCATAAATGCCCAGGGCGATGTTTTTGGTGTGACTCTCAATACCATTACTCTTTCAACTGTACAACGCATTATAATAGAGCGTTTGAAGCTGCACATGACATGGAAGAGTCGGAAGAGGAAAAAGATAGTGACCAGAAATAAGTCATTGTCCTCTTAACAAGCAGTTTTACGCCGGTAATGAAGGTGTTGGTTGCAGAATCCTTCAATTGTGCTGTATTGGACAGTGGCTACACATCTACTGTGTGTGGAATTGACTGGTTAAAATGTTGCCTGGATTCTTTGAATGCTGATAATCGTAATAAGGTTAAGGAATTTGAAAGTTCCACAAGTTTCAGGTGTGGGGATAATAATACTCTGAAGACGCTGAAAAGAGTGGTGATTTCTTGCAATATTGCCGGAGTGAATCATTTAATTAGCACGGATGTTGTATCAAGTGAGACCTTTGCTTCTGAGCAGACCGTCGATGAAGAAAGCACACATGAAACTGGATATGGAGTAGGATAAGGCAACAGTTTTTGGAAAGAAGGTGGACTTACAATTTACAGTCAGGACACTATTGTATTCCATTACTGACAAATAATATTTCAGGTGCAGTTAAGGATGTGTTATTGGCAGCTGGAAATGGGACTTTAGCTGATAAGTGTGTTGTATTAAAACTGCATAGGCAATTTGTGCATCCGTCTCCTCGGAGGCTGAAAAATTTATTAAAGGATGCAGGGGTAAGGATGAAGACTATACAAAGCTGATATAACAGGTTAGTGATCGCTGTGAGGTTTGTCGGAAGTACAGAAGGACACCATTACGACCGACAGTAACCCTACCTTTGGCCAGGGATTTTAAAGACATTGTGGCCATGGACCTTAAGATCTGGGATAAAGCTAACTATATTTATTTTGCAGTTTGTAGATTTAGCAACCAGATTTAGTCAATCAACCATTGTACGTAGTAAAGAAAAGAGAGTAATCCTGGATCAGCTCGTGGAAAAATGGATAGGGGCAGGAATGGGCTCACCGGCAAAATTCCTTACAGGCAAAGGGGGAGAATTTGCTAATGATGAGTTTAGGGATATGTGTGAAAACCTAAATATCATGTATGAATACGGCTGTGGAAAGCCCATTTAATAATGGTGTGCGTGAAAGAAACCATGCAGTAATAGATGACCTGCTCCGGAAAATTTCGGCAGATAGACCACATTGTAAGTTAAATTCAGCCTCAGCATGGGCAGTACATGCAAAGAATGTGTTGCAGATGGTTGGGGGCTATAGTCCATATCAATTAGTGTTCGGTAGAAATCTTAAAATACATCCATTTTGGATGACCAGCCTCCAGCTTGGGAAGGGACTACAATTAGCTCTGCCTTTGCTGAGCGTTTCAATGCATTACGTAGCAGTAGAAAACCTTTTTTGGAGGCAGAAGCCTCTGAAAGAATTTGCAGAGCTTCAAGGCATAGTGTACGGCCATCAAATACCGTTTGTCAGCAAGGAGACATCGTATATTATAAGAGAGACAATTTTAATGAATGGAAAGACCATAAGCATAGATGGCAAAGAATTATTTTGCAACATGGCAATCAAACTGTTGGGGTACATGCATCAAGGATAATTGGTACAGATTACAAATCTTCAAGTTTAGACAGAGCAGACAGACATTATGAGGAACCAGGGTCATCTAGTACACACATGTTACAGAACTATGAGGACAGTTAACTGATTTCGACAGGATTTCTGTAGAGGAACATAATACTTCTGATGAATTAGAACAGGCCATTTTTCCAAAAGGACAACTGTCAAAAGTTGGTACAAAAGTGACACACTTGACTGAAGGGTCTAGTCAATGGAAGGATGCAGCTGTTGTTAATAGAGCAGGGAAAGCCACTGGAAAGTATAAACACTGGTTTAATGTACAACATTCAGGGGAGGGTGTCAAGACAATGGATTGGGAACACAAGGTTCAAAATTGGAGGGCACAGACACGCAGTGCCAGTTCAGATAGTACATTGGATAGTGAACAGGTTCACAGGAAAAGATCGAGAACTATTGAAAGGACGTCCCACAGCAGAAGGGAAAGATCAAGCAGTAGCAGTACAGAACGAGTTAGCAGGCGGGATTGGGGACGTAGTTTGTCAAGGTCTTGGAACATGGGTAAGACTATGAATGCTACTTTGAGTAGAAGCCCAGATGTGCATGAGATTTTTGTGGCCTCCAAAAAATTGGATTAAAAAGTTATTAAAGATGCCAAACAGCAAGTACTGCACAGTTGGAGTGAATTTGGGGTATACACGGAAGTACCGGATAGGGGATAAAGAGCTCTATCCCACAGATGGATTTGCACGGAAAAGGTTCTTCTGGATGGAACTTATAAGGCAAAGGCCAGGCTTATGGCAAGGGGATTTGAAGAAAACTTAGACAATCAGGACTTAAGGGTAGATTCACCTACAGCAGGAAAGGTTATTTTAAAGATCTTCTTGGCTGTATCAGCCACAAAGGCATGGGAATGCAAATCTTTAGATATAAAAGTTGCCTTTTTGCAGGCGCAGCAACTTCAGAGACACATTTTTCTCCGTCCTCCTAAAGAGGCAGCTAACACAGAAGGGGCACTCCTGGAAGTTGAACAGATGTGTATACAGATAAAATGATGTGTCTAGGGTCTGGTATTTTTTGATAAGGTCAGTTTTGTTAAACTTAGGCTGTTGCCAGTTGAAAGCAGATCCAGCAATGTTTTACTGGCACCATAAGGGAAATCTTTCTGGCATCTTTATGATACATGTCGATGATGTTTTGTGGGGTGAGACTAGTGATTTTGAAGCTATTGTAATCTTTGGGTTGGGGAAAGAATTCAGGGTTGGAAGTCAGGCTTCCGGTGCATTTAAATATATTGGATTGGAAATCGGACAGACTAAGTTAGGGGCAACTTTACATCAACAATCTTATTTGGAGAGCATTAGCCCAATAGCAATTAGCCGTGGCCGGGTTTCATAAAAAGACGCAGTGGTTTCAAAGTTGGAAAAAGAGCAACTGCGAAGTTTAATTGGACAACTGACTTGGTTCGGTAGACAGACTAGATCAGACGTTAGTTTTGATGTCTTAGAGTTGAGTAGAAAAATGAATGATCCTAAAGTGGAAGACATAATTAGGGCAAATAAAGCCTTGGTCAAACTAAAAATGCAGGAGTGTGTTTTGAGGTTCCTGGTTTTAGGTAATCTTAGGCACTTGAAACTCTGTTAATAGTGATGCGCCCTATGCAAATTTATGTGATAGGGTAGGAGGAGGTTTTATAATTTTCCTTATGGGGAACAATGGTAAATGTTTCCCTCCTGTGTGGTAAACAAAGAAAATGAGGACAGTGGTAAAAAGCACTTTGGATGCTGAGACTTTAAGCCTTGTAGAGGCGGTGGATATGGCCTTTTATATATCTCTGATATTGACAGACATTTTGGGATTTGGGTAACATACCCATTGAGTGTCACATTGACAATAAATCCTTGCACTCTACAAAAAGTGTCAATGAGAAAAGGTTAAGGATAGACATTGCAAGTTTGAAGCAGATGTTGGACAGAGGGGAGATAACAAAAATGTAATGGGCCGACAGTAGCTATAAATTATCTCACTGTTTAACGAAAAGAGGGGCTAGTTCACAGAAACTTTTGGATGTTGTTAATGAAGGTCACCTGTTTTGGTTTTTTCTCCTTCCAAAAAAAAAATGAATAAGGAAGAGGGCGGAAATTGCATCTGTTTTTTGAGTTTCTTGTAATTTTGTTTTCACCAATAATTTTTCTCCAAGGAAAAGGAGACTTAAAGAATGGGTTAAGAAGCATTCCAATTAGAATTCTCATTGATCCAATAATTGTCACTGATATGTTAAGAGGCTACAGCTGGCCTTGGGAGCATGTGATGTGATGATAGAGTTTGGTGCTGAGTGTGTTCAATGTGTTTGGGAAAAGGAGCAGATCTCTTGACTCTTTACTCAACAGCAGCCAAAGGCGAACATCCAGAATCTGTGGCTACGTTCTCTGCATGGGTAGCTTCAGGAAGGCATTGGGAGGGAGTGATTGAATACAGTAAGAGGGCTGTAAAGTCTGTGTCTCTCGTGGTCTGGTCTGTATGTTGTGATATGATTGATTTCTGAAATAATGTGTTCTCTTTCCAACACTAGGGGGATGTGATTGCAGCCTCTTCCTGCAGAACATTCTGGGTAAGATAAGACTGTGACTTCTGTATTAACTGTTGATTGGTTTCTCTATGTCCTTCTCTCTGCTTTTATTTTTTTGGAACAAGGTGTTAGTCTGATATATTTATTCTCTGTGGGGGTGGAACGGTGACACAATGTTCACTGCTGCCTCATGGCGCCGAGGACCTGCTTTCAATCTCGGCCGCAGGTCTCTGTTCAACATTCTCCCCATGTCTGCAAAGTGTAGTTTGGATTGGCCAAGCTAAATTGCCCCTTAATTGGGAAAAACAAATTAGGTACTTTAAATTTATAAAAAATATATATATTTATCCCCTATGGCCTGAAGCCCAAAGTTCAGTTTCTATAATACAGGCAAATCTGTAGCATAGTGGTTATGTTACTGGGATTGTAGTACAGACCGGGACTCATGCCTCTGGGGATGAGAGTTGAAATCCCACCTGGCATGGCACTGCAACTTCAATTCATTAATTAATAAGGAATAAAATGATCATGAAACTACCGGATTGTCGTAAAACCCATCTAGTTCATCATGTCCTACACACGAGTCCTGACCCACAGCAATGCACTCTGTTTGAAGGTGGCTCACCTCCACCAGGAGCTGGTTTAGCACAGTGGGCTAAACTGCTGGATTGTAAGGCAGAACAAGGCCAGCAGGTCGAATTCAATTCCCGTACCAGCCTCCCCGAACAGGCGACGGAATGTGGCGACTAGGGGCCTTTCAGAGCAACTTCATTGAAGTCTACTTGTGACAATAAGCGATTATTATTATTAATTGGGGATGGATAATAAATGCCACCCACATTCCACGAATCAATTTTTAAAAAATGCATAAACTGATGGGTTTAAAATGGGCAGAGCTGAATGGCGGGGCGCAATGCTGCAGTGCTGGGAGTAGCAGGCACCAGTGTTACCACTTCATAGGAACAGTAGGTGTTCCCATCACGCTTTGTGCTGTTCACTCTGACAACAGGACATCTCAAAAATTTTAATAATATCTAGATTGTGCATTCAATTCAATTTTTTAAATTTCAAAGCCTTAGAACATTTTAAGATTTGCTTGAAGAGATTATATTTAAAGATTTGCAAATAATTCCTTAATTTACCCAATTACATCAAAACCACAGGTGTGAACCAATAGCTGAAATGAAACAAATCCACTTTCGTACAGCAACTCCTCCTCACTCGATCCCCAATCCCTCCTCACTCGATCCCCAATCCCTCCTCACTCGACCCCCAATCCCTCCTCACTCGATCCCCAATCGTTCCTCACTCGATCCCCAATCGCTCTTCACTCGATCCCCAATCTATCCTCACTCGATCCCCAATCTCTCCTCAGTCGATCCCAATCTCTCCTCATTCGATCCCCAATCTATCCTCACTCAATCCACATTCCCTCGCTTGATCCCCAATCCCTCACTCGATCCCCACCCCCTCCTCACTCGATCCCCACCCCCTCCTCACTCGATCCCCAGTCCCTCCTCACTCGATCACCAGTCCCTCCTCACTCGATCACCAGTCCCTCTTCACTCGATCCCCAATCCCTCCTCACTCGATCCCCAATCTCTCCTCACTCGATCCCCAATCTCTCCTCACTCGATCCCCCGATCCCTCCTCATTCTATCCCCGATCCCCCCTCATTCTATCCCCGATCCCTCCTCACTCTCTCCCCCAAGCCCTCCTCACTCTCTCCCCCAAGCCCTCCTCACTCTCTCCCCCAAGCCCTCCTCACTCTCTCCCCCAAGCCCTCCTCACTCTCTCCCAAGCCCTCCTTATTCTAACCTTCAACTCCTCCTCTCTCCTCACTCTATCCCCCAATTCCGTCTCATGGTATATCCAGTCCATTCCCTCGATCCCTTCTCTCTCCAGAAACATATCTTATTCCATGATAATTTTTCTACCTTTCCCTGATAACCTATTTTGTGGCTGACTTACATTTTGGGTGAAAATGTCCTCTGGCGTTCCGACATTTCTCTACTTTACCTCTGTTCCTTAGGTCTGAACTCTATTCCACAGACAGTAATTTGCTGAATGAATTTACAGCTTCCCTTGCCTGAATTTCAAACCACAGGCATTTTGCTTGTGTTGATTTTTGTTGGTTCCTTTTCTGATTTTGAACTTCAACGTACCCCAAACGTTCCAGCCCAGCATCTCTAACCCTTTCCTCATAAGTTAACTTGCTGGCAGTTGTGGTGCCTTTTGTTACCTCACTGCTTATCCCTCCACTATCAGTCTTGAAAAGTAATGTTGAATATTGAACCTTTAAGAGTTGGATGCTGCGCATGTGGTCTCCCCACCTTGATCTGAGCCTTTTACTACACAAAAAAGATTCAGTTGTTCACCTCATGTTGTTTTCTACTGGCCATTCCGTTGCATGTGATTTCCGCTGCCGTAATAAAGAAAGAGACTTTATTTACATAGCAACTTTGGCATCCTCATGACATTGTTTCATTTATACAGCAACTTTGGCATCCTCATGACATTGTTTCATTTATACAGCAACTTTGGCATCCTCATGATATTCCAAAAACCTTGACAGCCAATGACATAACGTTTTTTGAAGTGTAATTACTGTTGTAAGTTGTAAATGCATCAGACAGTTTGTGCATAGCAAGCTCCCACAAACAGTAATGTGATAAATGACCAGGTCATCTATTTTGGTGATGTTGGTTGAGGGAGAAGTATTGACCAGGATATCAGAAAGAACTCGCACCCTGACATTCAAATCGTGCCTTGAGATCCTGAGAGGAGAAGTGGGCCCTCTGACAGTGCAGAACTCCCTCAACACAGCGCTAAAATGTCAGCTTGGATTAGATGCTGAGTAGCTGGTGGAAAATTGGAACAAGATCATGCACAGCTGTGATTTCCACCAATATTGAGTAGCCAATGGAAAGTGGCTGCATGGGGTGGGCATAGGTGAATTATTTACCAGCTTGAATCTGGGCATTTGGAGGTCCAGATGTAGAAAGGGGGTCAATATATTTATTTGAGTGGAATGTTTCAAGCCTGTGAACTGATTGGTGAGAAGTGTCTGACTATTCTCAATCTAAACGTGGGAACTCTTCAAACTTTGATATATGGTGTCTCATTATCTCTATGTAATATTTTACATTTGTAACATTGTATTACCTCAGGAATATATTGCTTTATAGCTTCTGAATGGGACTCTCTCCTTTCCGATCTATAACTGTGGTGAGGATGGGGGGAAAAGAGAGAGTGCAAGAAAGAACATCCATTTAGAAAGCACCTTTCACGATTTTAGAATGTCCCAAAGCCAATTTACAGCCAATTTACTATGACTGTGAGAGCCAATTTGCACGTAGCAACTCTTCCAAACACCCAATGTGATAACGACCAGAAATCATGTTAGTAATATGATTGAGGGATAAATATTGACTAAGATACTGCAGATAACTCCTGTACTTTTCTGAAATAGTCCCAAGGGTTCCTCAATAGCCACCCAAGAAGGCAGGCAGAAAATGGGGTTAATGTCTCGTCCAAAAGACGGCATTTCCGACAGTGCAGCACTCCCTCAGTGCTGCTCGGGAGTATCATTGTGGATTGTGTGATCCCAAAAGCTATGGGTCTCAACAACCTCCTAGCTGTAGTGCTGAAGACTTGTGCTGGAGACCTAATTGTACCTCTAGCCAAGCTGTTCCCTGTACAGCTACAATATTGACATCTGCCTGACAATGTAAAGAAATTCCCAAATGTGTCCTGTCCACAAAAAGCTGGACAAATCCAACTCGCCCAATCAGCACAACATAGCCTACTCTCAATCATCAGTGAAGTGATAGAAGGTGTCATTTGCAGCGCTATCAAATGGCACTTACTTGGCAATAGCCTGTTTACTGATGCTCAGTTTGGGTTCTGCCAAAACCAGTGCACTCCAGACTTTGTTACAGTCTTGGTCCAGACAAGGACTATTCATGAAGGCCCGCCTTCTCAACATTGACCCTTGCCTGAGGTGTAGTGATCCTCAGGTTAAATCACCACAAGTCAGCTCTCCCCCTCAAAGGGAAAAGCAGCCTATGGTCATCTGGGAGGAGGGCGACTTCACCTTTACATAGACTACAGTGTTGACTTCAGCTGACAAGGCACAGGTCAGGAGGAGTGTGATTGAATACACTTCACTTGCCTGGGTAAGTGCAATTCCAACAACTCTCCAGAAACTCGATACCATCCGAACAAAGCAACCCACTTGATCAGCATCCTATCTACCACCTTAAACATTCTCCCCTTCCATTACTGACGTACAGTAGCAGCAGTGTGCATCATCTATACGATGCACTGCCACATCTCGCCAAGGACCCTTCAGTGCGTTCCAAAACAGCAACCCCTACCATCTAGATGGACAAGGGCAGCAGACACATGGGCACACCACCTGGCTGTTCTCCTCTGAGCAACACACTATCCTGACTTGAAACTTTATCACCGTTCCTTCACTGTCATTTGGTTAAAATTGGGAGCTCCCTACCTCTACCTTCATCACACACTGCAACAGTTCAAAAAAGCAGCTCACTACAATCTTCCCAAGGGCAATTAGAGACTGCCAACAGTTGCTGGCCTTGTCAACAACACCCACATCAATGTCCAACACTCCTCATTGTTGCCACAGCTTCCAGCCTGAACAGAAAGAGCTCTGTCAACAATCTCTGTGACCCTTCACTTCAGAGGTACAAGCTCTCTCTGCCACTCACCAACTCTTAGATCTCTTTGTTTCCACAGAGATGCGAGTCTGGATGTTAAATTTCAATGGCTTTATTCAGCACCTAAATGTGCGGAACAGTTACATTTCTTTTGCTGTTCCCAAGGGAAAAGAGAGAAAGCTGTTTGTGTTCATATACCTGTGACGTCACTGGTTATAACCTTATTAGTATGTTTAAATTGCACTGCAAGCCCTGATTGGTCTTCACTGGGGCTGAGGTTGTCCCTGATTGGTGGTCGGGAGCACGACACTGGCATGATGTCGGTGTCACGTGGGCCACAGGGCCGAAATCGGAAGGTGGTGGCAGCCATTTTGATCGGGCGCCGGCGGAGTGGGTGGTGCCAGCCATTCCATGGGGAGATGCTCCTGACTTCCTGATCAAAGATTGGGTGCCAGCAGAGGATGTGGTGGCGGCAATTCCACGGGGAGATGCTCCGCGACTTCCTGGCAGAGGATCGGGTGCCGGCAGAGGAGGTGGCGGCGGCAATTCCACGGGGAGATGCTCCGCGACTTCCTGGCAGAGGATCGGGTGCCGGCAGAGGAGGTGGCGGCGGACACTATTGGACCAAACAAAGATGGCACCGGTGCTAACTGCGCATGCCCAATCACCAACTCTTCTGCGACTCTTCAGATCAGCTCACTCTGCAACTCTTCAGCTTAGAGATCCCATCTCTGTCTGCGACTCTCCAACTCTGCAACTCTTCAGATCAGAGCTCTCTCTGCCACTCTCCAGCCCTCCCTGCGACTCTTCAGATCAGAGCTACCAGCTCTCTCTGCGACTCTACAGCTCAGACTACCAGCTCCCTTAGTGATTCTGACTCATGGTGTAGCCTAAGTAGCGGTGAGGAGCAAAAACACAATGTTGTCTCTCATTCTGAAATACTTTGATTGCAGCTCGCAGGTAAATCCTGTTTTTGCAAAATGGGTCGAGGCCAACTTCAATCTGTAAAAAAGGTTTCCTTACAACTAGTCTTGTGTAGTTCACCTTCAGAATTGTAATAAAATAATTAGGACAGTGATGTGGTCAAACAAAATGATGAAATTATTTCACGGTGCAGGACCATACAGAAAAACTAAGAGGAACCAGCAAATGATTAAGTAAAATAATTTCTGCGAGGGAACGCTGTAGTCTAATCAACTGAAAAAATAAAGCAAACTAACTCTACATTCGCCAAAACCGACATTTCCAATAAATTGGTATTAAATTCGAGATTTACCTGTGCAACTAGTCTGGGCCGAGTCGAAAAGTAATTATTTATAGCACAAGCCTTCAGGTCCAATTCATCTGTACCAGTGTTTATACGGCAGAGGGCGGCACGGTAGCACAGTGGTTAGCACAGTTGCTTCACAGTGCCAGGGTACCAGGTTTGATTCCTGGCTTGGGTCACTGTCTGTGCGGAGTCTGTACGTCCTCCCCGTGTCTGCGTGGGTTTCCTCCCACGTGCTCTGGTTTCCTCCCACAGTCCAAAGACGTGCAGGTTAGGTGGATTGCCCATGCTAAATTGCCCTTAGTGTCCAAATGGTTGGGTGGGTTACGGGGATAGGGTGGAAGTGAGGGCTTAAGTGGGTCCGTGCAGACTCGATGGGCCGAATGGCCTCCTGCACTGTATGTTCTATGGTCTGTGTACTGCAGTGATGTCAGAGAGTGGGTGGAGCTGGGCTGTCTGTCAGCTTTTTACTTCCGTTTTAGGCTGTTTGCTGCAGGGTGTGTTTTTGTTTCGTTTTCAATGTGGGAGCTGAAGCCAGGCACAGCAGCTGTATTGTTGATCTCTCTGCCATGAAAAGACTATCTCTTGATCATTTGGTGAATTCAGAATTATAAATGTTCTCAGTAGTGAATGTAAACCTAATGTACTTCTGGTAAAAGGTGTTTTAAATCTTATGGATGTTAAAAGGAAAGCTTAAAGGATTACTTAATGTTGGATTCTTTGGGGGTTGTATTTGAATTAATGGTTGCTAAGAAGTTCACTGTTTGTTTTAAAAAGATTAACTAGAATTCATAGAATAAACATTGTTTTGCTTACAAAATTACTTTTCCATTTCTGCTGTACCATACCGGTAGAGTGAGCCGTGTGCTCCCCATACCACAATCTATTAAAAGTTGTGGGTGAGGTGAACACCATGATACACTTTGGGGTTCTCTAAACCCTGGCCCATAACAGTAAAGAGATGTCTCCTGAATTCACTCTTGGATTTAGTCGTAAATATTTGATATTGTCTGTTGTCTGTCTTGACTGTCTATTTCATGGGTCACGACCACATTACTTTATTCAGGACTTGATTTGTATGTCACAGAGTGCAGTTAGTTACCTCCAGTGCCAACTGTGACGAGGCAGTTTAATGAGAATTAACAGAATGCTGAATTGAGCTGCTGTTCTCCGGACCAATGTGAGATTATTGTATTGCTGTAAGATGTCAGTGGGACTAATCCACCAACTACAGTTGGGGAAGATAATGTGGCACCTTTCCAAAAAGTGTTTGTGTAAATGGGTACAGATTACAGTTGCCTAAAGTGAAAAATGGGACTCAAATGCTAATTAATCAAGAGGAAATTGGTTGGCAGGAGCATCAAATGGAAATCTGACACCACAAGTACATTTCACTGAGAACACTGACCAGGGTGAAGTATACTTTCCACCAGCTGATTTACTGCTGCCTGGCATTCACACAATTAAACAGCTTTCTCATTGTAAATCTTTCTACAAAGTTTCCATTGTGATATCTCATAAAGATACACCCTGTACAAAATGATGGAAGTGGCGGGTTTACTACAGGCCTCCCAACAGCCAGTGCGAGATAGAGGAGCAGATGGGAGGCAGATTTTGGACAGGTGTAAAGGCAACAGGGTTGTTGTGGTGGGCGATTTTAACTTCCCCAATATTGACTGGGACTCACTTAGTGCTCGGGGCTTGGATGGGGGCAGAGTTTGTAAGGAGCATGCAGGAGGGCTTCTTGAAACAACATGTAGATAGACCACTAGGGAGGGGGCTGTACTGCACCTGGTATTGGGGAATGGGCCCAGCCAGGTGGTAAAAGTTTCAGTCGGGGAGCATTTCAGGAACAGTAACCACATTTCAGTAAATTTTAAGGTACTGGTGGACCTTGGGTGAAGGTGCAAAATTGGGGGAAGGCTAATTGTAACAATATTAGGCAGGAACTGAAGAATCTAGATCGGGGCGGATGTTTGAGGGTAAATCACCATCTGACATGGGAGTCTTTCAAATGTCCGTTGATAGGAATTCAGGACCGGCATATTCCTGTGAGGCTGAAGGAAAAATATGGCAAGTTTCAGGATCCTTGGATAACGTGAGATATTGTGAGCCTCAGCAAAAAGAAAAAGGTAGCATTTGTAAGAGCTAGAAGACTGGGAACAGACAAAGCCTGTGAGGAATATAAGGAAAGTAGGAAGGAACTTAAGCAGGGAGTCAGGAGGGCTAAAAGGGGTCACAAAAAGTCATTGGCAAACAGGATTAAGGAAAATCCCAATTTTTATATGTATATAAAAGGAAAGAGGGTAGTCAGGGAAAGGGTTGGCCCACTGAAGGGGGAGGGAATCTATGCGTGAAACCAGAGGAAATGGCCGAGGTACTAAATGAGTACTTGGCATCTGTATCCGCCAAAGAGAAGGACTTAGAACAGTACAGCACAGAACAGGCCCTTCGGCCCTCAATATTGTGCCGAGCAATGATCACCCTACTCAAGCCCACGTATCCATCCTATACCAGTAACCCAACAACCCCCATTAACATTATTTTTTAGGACACTAAGGGCAATTTAGCCTGGCCAATCCACCTAACCCGCACATCTTTGGACTGTGGGAGGAAACCGGAGCACCCGGAGGAAACCCACGCACACACGGGGAGGACGTGCAGACTCCGCACAGACAGTGCCCCAGCCAGGAATCGAACCTGGGACCCTGGAGCTGTGAAACATTGATGCTAACCACCATGCTACCGTGCTGCCCCGACTTGTTGGATGTTGAGTCTGGGGAAAGGTGTGTAGATAGTCTGAGTCACATTGAGATCAAAAAAGAGATGTTGGGCGTCTTGAAAACATTAAGGTAGATAAGTCCCCAGGGCCTAATGGGATCCACCCCAGAATACTGAGGCAGGCAAGAGAAGAAATTAATTGCTGGGGCCTTGACAGAAATCTTTGCATCCTCACTGGCTACAGGTGAGGTTCCAGAGGACTGGAGAATAGCCTGTGTTGTTCCTTTGTTTAAGAAGGGTAGCAAGGATAATCCAAGAAATTACAGGCCAGTGAGCCTTACGTCAGTGGTAGGGAAATTATTGGAAAGAATTCTTCAAAACAGGATTTACTCCCAGTTGGAAGCAAGTGGACATATTAGCAAGAGACTGTATGGTTTTGTGATGATGAGGCCATGTCTCACAAACATAATTGAGTTTTTCGAGGAAGTGACGAAAATGATTGAAGGTCAGGCAGTGGATGTTGTCTAAATGGACTTCAGTGAGACCTTTGACAAGGTCCCTCATGGCAGACTGGTGCTAAAGGTGAAGTCACACGGGATCAGAGGCGAGCTGGCAAGATGGATACAGAACTAGCTCGATGGATAGAAGACAGAGGGTAGCAGTGGAAGGGTGCTTTTATGCATGGAGGGCTGTAGGGATCAGTGCTGGGACCGTTGCTGTTTGTAATGTATAAATGATTTGTAGGAAAATGTAATTGGTTTACGGAGGACACAAAGGTTGGTGGATTGCAGATAGCGATGAGGACTGTCAGAGGATACAGCAGGATATAGATCGGTTGGAGACTTGGGCAGAGAGATGGCAGACGGAGTTTAATCGGGACAAATGTGAGGTGATGCATTTTGGAAGGTCTAATACAGGTGGGAAATATACAGTGAATGGTAGAATCCTTAAGAGTATTGACAGGCAGAGGGGTCTGGGTGTACAGGCCCACAGGTCACTAAAAGTGGCAATGCAGGTGGAGAAGGTAGTCAAGAAGGCATAGGGCATGCTTGCCTCATCGGCCGGGGCATTGAATATAAAAATTGGCAAGTCATGCTGCAGAATAGAATTCTGGTTGCCACATACCAGAAGGATGTGGAGGCTTTCAGGAGGGTGCAGAGGAGGTTTATCAGGATGGTGCCTGGTATGGAGGTCATTAGCTATGAGGAGAGGTTGGATAAACTTGGTTTGTTCTCACTGGAGCGACGGAGGTTGAGGGCGATGTGATCGAAGTCTACAAAATAATGAAGGGAGTGGACAAGAGTGGATAACCGGAAGCTTTTTCCCAGGGTGGAGGGGCCAATTATTTAGGGACATATGTTTCAGGTGGGAGGGGCAAAGTTTAGAGGAGATGTAAGTTTTTTAAACAGAGTGTAGTGGGTCCCTGGAATTCGCTGTCGGAGGAGGTGGTGGAAGCAGGGACGATGTGACATTTAAGGGGCATTTTGACAAATACAAGAATAGAATGGGAATAGAGGGATACGGACCCCGGAAGTTTGGAAAATTCTAGTTTAGACGGGCAGCATGTTCCACGCAGGATTGGAGGGCCGAAGGGCCTGTTCCTGTGCTGTACTTTACTTTAGTAAGAAGTCTTACAACATCAGGTTAAAGTTCAACAGGTTTGTTTCAAATCAATAGCTTTTGGAGCACTGCTCCTTCCTCAGGTGTACTTTTCTTTGTTATTTGTTAATGTCAGCCCACACCTTGGTGATACGAAGATTGGGGATGGTCAACGGTTGACCGTCTCACAACATCCTGGTACTGGGTTTTTAAAAATGCCTCCTCTACCGTGCACACACTTGGGAGTCCAATCCTGTACTCCCTTTTACATGAAGAGTACAAACTACTTGGCTAGTTCAGTGGATAGAAAGGAATAAATTATGAGGACAGGTTGGAGAAATTTAGCTTGTATTCCCTTGAGTTTAAAAGATTTGATATGACAAATGTTGCTTCCACAGTGTGTCTTTAACCTGTATGTGGTGGACAAATTACCGTGAACCAACTTTGTTTCATCAAATAGTATTTATTCACACTCACATAATGTTACAGTTAATCAGTCACACCATAGGGGCAGCACGGTAGCATGGTGGTTAGCATAAATGCTTCACAGCTCCAGGGTCCCAGGTTCGATTCCCGGCTGGGTCACTGTCTGTGTGGAGTCTGCACGTCCTCCCCGTGTGTGCGTGGGTTTTCTCCGGGTGCTCCGGTTTCCTCCCACAGTCCAAAGATGTGTGGGTTAGGTGGATTGGCCATGATAAATTGCCCGTAGTGGCCTAAAAAGTAAGGTTAAGGGGAGGTTGTTGGGTTACGGGTATAGGGTGGATACATGGGTTTGAGTAGGGTGATCATTGCTCGGCACAACATCGAGGGCCGAAGGGCCTGTTCTGTGCTGTACTGTTCTATGTTCTATATAACACAGATTATTTTACAGAATACTAAAGTACTAGACCTTAACTTTAGAGTGACTAGCAAGCACCAGACAGATATTGGCTTTTAACTGTGTGCTGAACCCTGTAGTCCTCAATGTCCGGTCCTTGGTCTGCTCTGTCTCTGATCTTCCTTGCGATGGTCCTCCTCGTGTTGGCCGGTGAAGATCACGGTTGTTTCGTTGCTACTGCAGCGAGAGATTCTATGGTGGTGCAGCATATTTTACCTTCAGGGATCTCGCGCCCCTTTTAGGCAGTCTCTGGGTTATTGCCAATCAATTTATCAGGGCTCGATAACCCTGATCGATCAAGTCCAATCAGGAGCTGCCACATTGATTTCGGGGTGGGTACTCAGTGGCCATGCCTGTAAGTGTTGGGGCAGGGAAGGCCCTTCCAAATAAGGAGTTTAGGTGCTGCTGTGTCTGGTAAACAAGTGTGATTGACTGGACAGTTATATTGTTCCTGGAGATGGCCTTTCACCTGCGTATTGCAATCTAGCCTGCAGCTTGCTCATCAATATTTCTTTAAACTGCAGCCTGCTTGTCCTTTACTTTGCTAAATTTCCCAGCATCCTATGCTGGACACCATCTTAGGTGGCCATTCGGCCACACAAATGTGTTGAAAGGCAGCACAGTGGTTAGCACTGCTGTATCCCAGGTTAAAATCTGGCCTTGGGTTTCCTCCGGGTGCTCCGGTTTCCTTCCACAGTCCAAAGATGTGCAGGTTAGGTCAATTGGCCAAGCTACAATTGCCCCTTATTGTCCAGGGATGTGCGAGTTAGATGGGGTTATGGGGTTGGGGGGGGGGGGGGGGGGTCAGGTAGGGTTGTCTTTCAGAGGGTCAGTGCAGACTCGATGGGCTGAAAGGCCTCCTTCAGCACTGAAGGGATTCTATGATTCAACAGAGTAGATGGAGAGAAACTCTTCCTCTGGTAGGCCAGACCAAATCAAGCGAGCATTGTTAGTTGTAAAAATCAAGGATATAGAGGGGAAGGGCACTCATTCAATAATTAACTTGAGCATAGAAAGAAGAGACTTATTGATAATAGTGGTGTATTGTAGAGTTTGGGGCGATACATTTGTAATGTTTCACTGTGAATAAATTTAAACCTGGGCAACAATTGATTTTGTAGTTTCCTCATTCACTAACTAGATATCAGCATTTTAAACTCAACTTTCAAATTAGATCTTGGCCTTTCAGGGCAATGTCAAGAAGCATTTCTTCCATATAACAGACAGTGGAAATCTCAAACACTCGCCCACAAAAGTGGGTGAACTCTGAAGGTCAGTTGGGTCTATCAAGACTGACTGACAGATTAGTGTTGGGCGAGAGTATCAGGGTTATGCAACAAAGGCAGATACCGAGTTTAGATACAGACCAACCAGGATCAAAGTGAATGGCCGAGCAGCCGCAAGGGGGCTGAATATGTTTGAGGGAGGAATGCTTCATACTCTTGATTGTAAATCACCAATTCAGGGTTCGACGTCTTCCTGAGTGTCTGCACGGTACAGGGGCCATCGTTTAATACCCAGTATTGAGACAGTCAACTGTTGCCCATCCCCATCATTAATTGTTGTATCACAAAGATGTGGACACATTAGTAATCCTGCCACTTCTATCGTTCAGGGCTCGGTGTCGGTCAGCAGTCAACCGTTGACCATCCCCATCACCAATCTTCGTATCACCAAGGCGTGGATTGACATTAATAATCCTACCACTTCATCATTTTGTACATGGTGTTATCTTTATGAGATATCACAATGGAAACTTTGTAGAAAGATTTACAATGAGAAAGCTGTTTAGTTGTGTGAATGCCAGGCAGCAGTAAATCAGCTGGTGGAAAGTATACTTCACCCTGGTCAGTGTTCTCTGTGAAATGTACTTGTGGTGTCAGATTTTCATACTGAGGTAATGGTACAAAAATTTGCAGTCCTGTCATTCAGGAATTAATTTTGAGAGATTGGGGCACAACAGGAAACAATATTAGTAAATTATAATTTGTAAACCTGGCTCCGTAAACTTGAACAAACAAAGAACAATACAGCACAGAAACAGGCCCTTCCGCCCTACAAAGTGCGCCGACCATGGTACCTGCCTAAACTAAAACCGTATGCACTTACGGAGTCCTTGTCCCTCCATTCTCACCCTATTCATATATTTGTCTAAAAGCCCCTTAAATGCCCTATCGTACCTGCTCCCACCACCTCCCCAGGCAGCACGTTTCATATATGTACCACCCTCTGTGTATAAAAAAAACTTGCCTCGCACATCTGTTCTAGACTTTTCCCCACGCACTTTAAACCTATGTCCCCTAGTACTTGGCTCTCCTACCCTAGGAAAGAGCATCTGACTATTCACTCTGACCATGCCACTCATAATTTGTAGACCTCTATCAGGTCGCCTTTCAACCTCCATCTTTCCAGTGAGAACTAACCGGGTTTATCTAACCTCTCCTCATAACTTATGCCCTCCATACCAGGCAACATCTTAGTAAACTGCTTCTGTACCCCCTCCAAAGCATCCACATCCTTCTGGTAGTGTGGCGACCAGAATTGTACACAATATTCCAAATGAGGCCTAACTAAGGTCCTGTACAGCTGCAACATGACTTGCCAATTTTTATATTCAATGCCCTGACCGATGAAAACCAGCATGCTGTATGCCTTCTTGACCACCTTATCCACATGCGTTGCCACTTTCAGTGATCGGTGGTCATGCACGCCCAGATCTCTCTGCCTGTCAGTACTCGCAAGAGTTCTACCATTTATTGTGTAATCCCTACACACATTGGACC
The DNA here is from genome assembly GCF_902713615.1 of Scyliorhinus canicula. Lineage (NCBI taxonomy): Eukaryota > Metazoa > Chordata > Chondrichthyes > Carcharhiniformes > Scyliorhinidae > Scyliorhinus > Scyliorhinus canicula. Next base: position 67,127,229 of record NC_052163.1, on the reverse strand, counting down.
TTCCAAAGTGCATTACCTCACACTTTTATCCGGATTAAACTCCATCTGCCATTTCTCCGCCCAAGACTCCAACCAGTTTATATCCTGCTGTATCCACTGACAATCCTCTTCACTATCCGCAACTCCACCAATTTTTATGTCGTCTGCGAACTTACTAATCAGACCAGCCACATTTTCTTCCAAATCACCCTTCTATTGTTGCTCTCTGTCTTCTGTGCCCAAGCCAGTTCTGTATCCAACAGGCCAGCTCTCCTCTGATCCCATGTGACTTCACCCTTTGTACCAGTCTGCCATGAGGTACCTTGTCAAAGACTTTACTGAAGTCCATGTATACAACATCTACTGCCTTTCCCTCATCTATCATCTTTGTCACTACCAATTCCGCTACCTGGGGATCCAAATAGAGGGGGGGGGGGGGTAAAAATAATGTTAGGATCCCAAAGAAGGTCCTACAAAAAACAAAATTCTGCCACTGGGCGGCAACAGCCGAGCGAGTAAGGGGATGGATCCAGGAGCCAGAGGCCGAGTGGGTGCGTGCGGAGGAGGCCTCCTGCATGGGGACCTCCCTCCGGGCCCTCGCCACGGCAGCACTCCATCCCCACCCAAAAATACTCCAGCAGCCCAGTGGTGACAGCCACCCTCCAATCCTGGAACCAACTGCGGCAGCAATTTGGCCTGACCAAAATGTTCAACAAGGCTCCCATCTGCAACAACCATAGGATCACACCAGCACTGACTGACGTCACCTTCAAAAGGTGGAGGCAGGACGGAGGCCTCACGGTAGCATGGTGGTTAGCATCAATGCTTCACAGCTCCAGGGTCCCAGGTTCGATTCCCGGCTGGGTCACTGTCTGTGTGGAGTCTGCACGTCCTCCCCGTGTGTGCGTGGGTTTCCTCCGGGTGCTCCGGTTTCCTCCCACAGTCCAAAGATGTGCGGGTTAGGTGGATTGGCCATGCTAAATTGCCCGTAGTGTAAGGTTAATGGGGGGATTGTTGGGTTACGGGTATACGGGTTACGTGGGTTTAAGTGGGGTGATCATTGCTCGGCACAACATTGAGGGCCGAAGGGCCTGTTCTGTGCTGTACTGTTCTATTCTATAGACACGGACGGCAGGATCGCAACACTGGACGAACTGACAGAAATTTCGGCTAGCCAGGGGGAACGAGCTACGGTATCTGCAGCTCAAAAACTTCTTACGAAAGGAGACAAGGACGTACCCACAACCGCCACGACAGACACTACTGGAACACCTACTGGACGCAAGTATCCTAGAGAAAGGGAACTGTAGCGACATGTATGACCGACTGGTAGAAAGGGACGACATCGTACTGGACGCAACAGGAAAGAAATGGGAGGATGACCTGGGGATTGAGATAGGGTGGGGACTCTGGAGCGCAGCACTGCATAGGGTCAACTCCACCTCCACGTGCGCAAGGCTCAGCCTGACGCAACTAAAAGTGGTACATAGAGCCCACTTAACAAGAAACCGTATGAGTAGGTTCTTCCCGGAGGTGGAGGACGGTGCCAAAGAGGCCCGGCCAACCACGCCCACATGTTCTGGTCTTGCCCCAGACTTGTGGAGTACTGGACAGCCTTCTTCGAGGCTATGTCCAAAGTGAGGGTGAGGGTGGAGCCATGCCCGATAGTGGCGGTCTTCGGGGTTTCAGACCAGCCAGATCTATTCCTGGGGAGGAGAGCAGACGCCCTTGCCTTTGCCTCCCTGATCGCCCGCCATAGAATCCTGTTTGGCTGGCGGTCAGCAGCACCACCCAGAGCTGCAGACTGGCTGTCCGACCTCTCGGAATCTCTTCAAATGGAGAAAATCAAATTCGCCATTCGAGGGTCAGACGACGGCTTCCACAGAACGTGGGAGCCATTCATGCAATTGTTCCGGGACCTGTTTGTGGCCAACGAACAAGAGGAAGAATAGTCGGGTGGCCAAGAATCAGGGGAAAATGGACGGAAATCGGGGGAAGGTAGTCGGGGGGGGGGGGCGGGGGCTGGGGCTACGGGTTCGTTATGGGGGTTTGTTCTCATGGTTTTACACTTATTTCTTTTTTGTGTTAATTTATTGTTTTTGTATTGGAGGGGAGGGGTTACTGTTTTTCTCTGTTGTGATAAAATTTGTTGTTGAAAACTTGAATAAAAATTATTCCAAAAAAAAAGGAAGGACAAAGCCACAAGAGACAGTCTGATGGCAAGCTAAGGCCCAAAACCAAATTGTAAATAAATGCCTATAAACATGTGCCTCGGCCATATTGGGGAATGTAAAATATGTATGCCGGTTAAAGGGGGTGGCCACAGTTGTTATTATGAAGATGCTTACCTGTAAATATACATGTTAGTTTTTGCGTGTTTTTTTTTCTAATAATTTGTTGGATATAAAATATGAAAACTCAATAAAAAACATTTCCAAAAAAAATCTTTTTCACTTCCTTGAAAAACTCAATCAAATTAATGAGGCACGGCCTCCCCTTCACAAAACCATGCTGTCCATCACTAATAAGTCCATTTGCTTCCAAATGTGAGTAAATCCTATCTCCAAGAATCTTTTCCAATAATTTCCCCACCACTGACGTAAGGCTAACCGGCCTATAATTTCCTGGATTATCCCTGCTGCTCTTCTTAAACAATGGAACAACATTGGCTACTCTCCAGTCCTCTGGAACTTCACCTGTAGCCAATGAGGATACAAAGATTACTGTTAAGGCCCCAGCAATTTCCTCCCTTGCCTCCCTCAGCATTCTGAGGTAGATCCCATCAGGCTCTGAGGAATTATCTACTGTATCGCTTTTAAAGATGCCCAACACCTCTTCTTTCTAAATATCAACATGAATCAAATATCTTCACACTCTACCCTATACTCCTCATCCACCAAGTCCTTCTCTTTGGTGAATACTGAGGCAAAATATTCAAAGAAAAGAACAAAGAAAAATTACAGCACAGGAACAGGCCCTTCGGCCCTCCAAGCCTGCGCCAATCCAGATCCTCTATCTAAAACTGTCGCCTATTTTCTAAGGATCTGTATCCCAAACATTCATTTAGTATATCTCCCATTTCCTCTTGTTCCATACATAGATTCCCTCCAATATCCTTGAAGGACCAACCCTTTCTCTGGCTACCCTCTTGCTCTTTACATATGTATAAAACACCTTCGGATTTTCCTTAATCCTGTTTGCCAGCGACATTTCATGGTCCCTTTTAGCCTTCCTAACACCTACCTTAAGTTCCTTCCTACTTCATACTCTTCAAGGGCTTCATCTGTCCTAAGCCTTTTAGACCTTACAAATGCTTCCTTTGTTTTGACTAGGTTCATAATATCCCTCATTATCCAGGGTTCTCTAAACTTACCACCCTTAACTTTCGTCCTCACAAGTACATGCCGGTCCTGAATTCTAATCGACTGATATTTGAAAGCCTCCCACATGAACTGAGAACACACCAATAGGTGTAATTCGAGAACTAGTCCTTCCAAACTTGAATTGGATCTGGATGTCTCACTTTGAGCTGCAAACAAACTGGAACACAGTACTGATGGATTCAGGTCCATCGCTGTGTCACAATAGGATGCAGTACTGATGGATTCAGGTCCATCGCTATATCACAGTGTGGTACAGCACTGATAGATTCAGGTCCATTGCTGCATTACAGTGGGATACAGTACTGATGGATTCGGGTCCATTGCCGCATTACAGTGGGATACAGTACTGATGGTTTCAGGTCCATTGCTGATTACAATGGGGTAGAGTACTGATGGATTGAGGTCCATTGCTATATCACAGTGGGGTACAATACTGATGGATTCAGATCCATCGCTATATCAGTGTGGTACAGTACTGATAGATTCAGGTCCATTGCTGCATTACAGTGGGATACAGTAATGATGGTTTCAGGTCCATTGCTGATTACAATTGGGTAGAGTACTGATGGATTCAGGTCCATCGCTGTACAATAGTGCAGTAAGAAGTCTTACAACACCAGGTTAAAGTCCAACAGGTTTGTTTCAAACACGAGCTTTCGGAGCACGGCTCCTTCTTCACCTGAAGAAGGAGCCGTGCTCCGAAAGCTCGTGTTTGAAACAAACCTGTTGGACTTTAACCTGGTGTTGTAAGACTTCTTACTGTGCTCACCCCAGTCCAACGCCGGCATCTCCACATCATGTACAATAGTGGATTTGGATTTAGATTTATTGTCATGTATACTGAGGTACAGTGAAAAGTATTGTCCTGCGTGCAGTCCAGGCAGATTGTTCCATACATGAAAAACATAAGACATACGATAAATACACTATGTAAATACACAGACATAGACATGGAGTGAAGCATATGAAGTGTAGTGCTACCACAGTAAAGAGTATGCGCAGTTCAGTCCATAGGGAGGGCCATTCAGGAGTCTGGTAATAGCGGGGAAGAAGTTGTTTTTGAATCTGTTGGTGCGTGTTCTCAGACTTGCATATCTTCTGCCCTATACAAGAGATTGGAAAAGAGAATAATCAGGATGGGAGGGGTCTTTGATTATACAGCCCGCTTTCCCAAGGCAGCAGGAGGTGCAGAGAGTGTCAATGGATGGGAGGCTGGTTTGTGTGATTGGCATGGTTATGTTCACAACTCTCTGTAATTTCTTACAGTCTTGGGCCGAGCAGCTGCCATTCCAGGCTGTGGTGCAGCCAGATAGGATACTTTCTATGGTGCATCTGTAAAAATTGTCAAGAGTCAATGTGGACATGCTGAATTTCTTTAGTTTCCTGAGGAAATATAGGCGCTGTTGCGCTTTCTTGGTCATAGCATCAACATGGGTGGACCGGGACAGATTGTTGGTGATGTGTACAGCCAGGAATTTGTAGCTGAGAACCATCTCCACCTATGCACCATTACTACAGACACGGGTGTGTATACCACTTCACTCCCTGAAGTCGATGACCAGTTCTTTAGTATTGCTGATTTTGAGGGAGAGATTGTTGTCGTTGCACCATGCCACTTGTTCGTGTCATCAGCAAAGGTGGCTTTGGAGCCGAATTTTGCCACACAGTCATATGTGTCTAAGGAGTATAGTAGGGTACTAAGTACACAGCCTTGCGGCACACGGTATTGAGGACTATTGTGGAGGAGGTGTCGTTGTTTATCCTTACTGATTATGGTCTGTGGGTCAGGAAGTCGAGGATCCAATTGCAGAGGGAGGAACCAAGTCCTAGGTTCTGGAGTTTGAATATGAGCTTGGCTGGGATTATCATACCGTACATTATCAAGACCACTATCATACCAGTGCCAAAGAAGAACCAGGCAAAGTGCCTGAACCACTACTGTCCGGTGGCCTTGACATCGATCATTATGAAAATACGGCATCTTAGGAAACATCTTTATATTTGAAACATTTTATTGTAGGAATGTTTGTAATGTATTCTCCTACGGTCTTGTCTGCTGTGTAACTTGATCCATTTTGTACTGATGCACAGGAGGCAATTCCTCGAAATCCAGAGAGAAGAAGGAAACCATCTAGTCTCTCATCAGCAAGTCAGTGGACACCGAGCCCTGATTGGGTGAGTAGTTAGTGGCCATTGAACCCTGATTGGGTGAGTAGTCAGTGGACGCTGATTCCTGATTGGGTGAGTAGTTAGTGGACATCGAACCCTGATTGGGTGAGTAGTCAGTGGACGCTGATTCCTGATTGGGTGAGTAGTCAGTGGACGCTGATTCCTGATTGGGTGAGTAGTTAGTGGACATCGAACCCTGATTGGGTGAGTAGTCAGTGGACGCTGATTCCTGATTGGGTGAGTAGTCAGTGGACACCGAACCCTGATTGGATGAGTTGGCAGTGGATATGGCACAAGGAGGTGATGAGGGTTTTGGCAAAGGCAGGTATCATGACCGGTACAGGGTTGGAGGGCCGAAGGGCCTGTGCCTGTGCTGTATTGCATTGTTCTTTGGACTTGGAGCTCTGACTGGGTGAGTAGTCAACTGACTGGTGGACTATTCCATCATGAGGGAATATCTTGGAGAAGCCACCATATTCCTCCTATCCCTCTCAGTGGCCCAGGGGTGGTGACCAAGTGGAACATCTCTGATTGGTTCCCATGCTGTAATCCTCCATTTCACAGATTGAACCTGTGACTACTTTGCTTTGTGCGGCACCATACAACTCAACTCCATTCAGTGAATGTGAGTGACCAGTGATTCTGCTGCATTCAACTCTTATCCATTTTTGCCTCATATGAAACAGTGTTTAGTGGTTAAGAATGGCGGTGCTTAATGGGATTTCAGTGGTGTTCATTCCTGGCCCCAGAACCAGTGGAGCTGAATTGAAGGAAAAGATGGAAAGGGGAGGAAGGTTGAGCGCTACACAATAACTGCGAAAATGTATCCAATGTGAAACTGTCTCACAGAGCGGAATATTCTAGGTCATAGAGTCATAAATGTTTGCAGCATGGAAACAGACCCTTTGGCCCAGCTTGTCCATGCCGCCCAGTTTCTATCACTAAGCTAGTCCCACTTGCCCGCATTTGGCCCATATCCTTCTATACCCACCCTGCCCATGTATCTGTCTAACTACTTTTTAAAGACAAAATTGTACCCGCCTCTATCACTGCCTCTGGCAGCCCGTTCCAGATGCTCACCACCCTCTGTGTGAAGAAATTTCCCCTCTGGTCTCTTGTATCTCTCCCCTCTCACCGTAAACCTATTCTCTCTAGTTCTAGACTCCTCTACCTTTGGGAAAAGATGTCGACTACCTACCTTATCTGTTCTCCTCATTAATTGATAGGCCTCTGTAAGATCTCAGCCTCCTACGAACCAGGCAAAAAAAGTCCCAGCCTCTCTAGGTGACCTCAAAATTCATCCAGCAATTTAGTTGCTGTCCTCCAGCAGTGGCCCCAGCACCTGCGTCAGCTACTCTCACAGGCGTGCCCTGCCGACATTCACCATCAAAGCTCGTACATGAAGACTGAGCCCCAGAGGAACCTATCAGGGCTATGGACTTGTCCTTCAGCATGAGCCTGAGCCTGCAGGAGAGGAGAGGAACATCTGAAAACAGAAGACAATAACCAGAGACCAAGTGGCTGTCTTTATTCTGTCTTGTTTAAGCTTGGAGTTTGCATGAGCCTTGTTTCTTTAACATTCTCTCGAACAGGTTAAAGCCAGAAAGTGCTATTTTTCTGAATGGAATATTGTTTGTTGTTAATATATGTGCTTTATGTGGTCACTGGGGCTGTTTGTCTATTTGTTGCAACTACGTTACCTTAACAAGAATGCTGGAACATCAGGTGGAAGAGCGCATTTTCAGAGTCGGTAAAGGCCACTTGACCTCACCAAATCCCTCAGCCCACCTCATCCCCACCTCACCAAATCCCTCAGCCCACCTCACCAAATCCCTCAGCCCACCTCACCAAATCCCTCAGCCCACCTCACCAAATCCCTCAGCCCACCTCACCAAATCCCTCAGCCCACCTCACCAAATCCCTCGCCCCACCTCACCAAATCCCTCGCCCCACCCCACCAAATCCCACAGCCCACCTCCAAATCCCACAGCCCACCTCCAAATCCCTCAGCCCACCTCACCAAATCCCTCAGCCCACCTCCAAATCCCTCACCAAATCCCCCACACCACCTCACCAAATCCCTCACACTCCACCTCACTAAATCCCACACTCCACCTCACCAAATCCCTCACCCCACCTCACAAAATCCCTCACCCCCACTTCACCAAATCCCTCAACCCTACTTCACCAAATCCCTCAACCCTCACCTACCCACCTCACCGAATCCCTCACCCCTACCTACCCACATCACTATATTCTCCTCCTCCACCTATCCACCTCACCATATTCCTCCCCTCCACCTACTCACCTCACTATATCCCTTCCCTCCACCTACCTATCTCACCAGACCCCTCCCCTCCACCGACCTACCCACCTCACCTATCCCCCACTCCATCTGCCCACCTCATCATATTCCGTATCCCTGCTTCCGATATCCTTCACCCCTCCACTTTCTCATCATATCCCTCACTTCCCACTGAAATTTCCAGGCCATTCTCACCACTTTCCTCAATCCTGCTTTGTCCAGAAATCTATTTAAATGTCCCATAATCCCATTAATGCATATCACTACATTGTCTTTCCTGGTAACATATTGTCTAAATCAATTACTCATTGGGTGTAAAACCCCTGACTCCCCAATACAACAGCAAAATTCTGCAGATATTGGAAATCTGAGCGAATTACAGAAAGTGCTGGAAATTCTCAACTGGTTTGGCAGCATCTGTGGTGAAAGAAACAGAGTTAATGTTTCCGGTTGATCACCTTTCAACATAACTGGAAAATGTTGGAATCAACAGTGGAACAAGATGAAACTCTCCATTGCGTCATACCTGGCACAAAGGAAAATGGTTGTGGTGGCTGGAAGTCAAACATCTCCATTTTAGGACATCACTGCAGGAGTCTCTCAGGGTAGTGTCCAAGGCCCAACCATCTTCAGCTGCTTCAACAATGACCTTTCTTCCATCATAAGGTCAGAAGTGGGGATGTTCGCGGATGATTGCACAATTCACGACTCCTCAGATGCTGAAGCAGTTCATGTCCAATTGCATCAAGACCTAGTATGGTAGCAGAGTGGTTAGCACAGTTGCTTCACAGCTCTGGGGTCCCACGTTCACTTCCTGGCTTGGGTCACTGTCTGTGCCGGGTCTCCACGTTATTCCCTTGTTTGTGTGGGTTTCCTCCCACAATCCAAAGATGAGCAGGTTAGGTGGATTGGCCAGGCTAAATTGCCCTTAGTGTCCAAAAATAAAAGGTTTGGTGGGGTTACTGGGTTACGGGGATAGGGTGGAGGTGTGGGCTTAAGTGGGTTGCTTTTTCCAAAGGCTGGTGCCGACTCGATGGGCCGAATGGCCTCATTCTGCACTGTAAATTCTATGAATTATGACACATCTAGGCTTGGACTGACAAGTGGTAATTAATATTCGTGTCACACAATTGCCAGACAATGCCCGTCTCCATCAAGAGACATTATAACCATTTTCTCTTGTCATTCAATAGTTTTTTTTAAATTTAAAAAGTACCCAATTCATTTTTTCCAAATGAGGGGCAATTTAGCATGGCCAATCCACCTACCTTGCACATCTTTGGGTTGTGGGTGCGAAACCCATGTAAACTCGGGGAGAATGTGCAAACTCCACACAGACAGTGACTCAGAGCCGGGATCGAACCTGGGACGTGGGCGCTGTGAGGCAGCAGTGCTAACCACTGCACCATTGTCATTCAATAGTATTACCATCACTGAATTCCCCACTATCAACATCTGGGGGTCGGGGGGTGGTTGTTGACCAGAAACGGAACTGGACCAGCCATGTAAATACTGTGTCTGCAAGAGCAGGTCAAAGGCTAGGAATCCTGTGGCAAATAACTCAACTCCTGTCTCTCCAAACCCTTTCTCCCATCTATAAGGCACAGGAGTGTGATGGAATACTCCCCGCTTGCTTGGCTGAGTGCAGCTCCAACAATACTCAGAAGCTCAACACTATCCCGGGCAAAGCAGCCCACTTGATTGGCAACTCTTGCACAAACATTCACTCCCTCCACCTCTGATACACTGTGGCAACCGTGTGTGCCTTCTACAAGATGCACTGCAGGAGCTCACCAAGGTTCCTTAGGCCGCAACTTCCAAACCTGCGAAGGATAAGGACAGCAGACAAATGGGAACACCTCCACAAGTTCCCCTCCAAGCCACTCAATGCCTGACTTGGAAATATATCACAGTTCCTTTGTTCCAGCTTTGACAAAGGGTCATCTGGACTCAATGTTAGCTCTTTTCTCTCCCAATAGATGCTGCCAGACCTGCTGAGATTTTCCAGCATTTTCTCTTTGGTTACAGTTCCTTCACTATCGCTGGGTCAGAAACCTGGAACTTTCACCCTAACATAGACTTGCACCACATGGACTGCAGCGGTTCAAGAAGGCAGTTCACCACCACCCTCTCAAGGGAAATTTGGGATGGACAATAAATGCTGGCCGAACCAGTGATGCTCATATCTCATGAATTAATAATTTAAAGAAATCTGGATTTGCAAATTTGCCCATCTGGACTCCAATTATCCCTATCTGAGTTTCCCATTGGTCTACACTGGTCTATTTTCGGGTCTGAAGCAGGTATTTGGGAAAGCGTGGAGGAGGTTTTTGCATAGATGAAACTAAACTTTGTGTTGGAATTAATATGTCTTTGTGCTGAGGGGTAACCCACTACAAGCGGATAAATATTTTCCAATCTGAGCTGGGTTGGAGCAAAGGTCCAAGAGGTGGAGGGAAAGAGTGTGACCCCGTGAAATGCTGAGTCACTGGGCGTTAGTTTTTAATCAGAGCCAATGATCTTTAACCTTGTTGCCGATGCTTTGTTGACTGTCTGTCCCCAGAGTTTAACCCTTGGAGTTTGCTGTGTTCTTTAATTGTTTGTGCACGTGTGCCCTTGCATGGTACTAACCCTGCCCTCACTGTGTGTGACCTTTAACCTGCAGGTGATATCATGGAAATCCAAACTCCCCCTACAAACAATTATGCGCCTGTTGCAGGTGCTGGTCCCACAAGTGGAGAAGATCTGCATTGACAAGTAAGCATGGGCACTAACAATAGTGGCTGCAGGATGGCAATCTCTGGCTTCTCACGCTACTCAGAGATGTAATTAGAAAATCATTGCTTGACGAGAGGCGGCAGCATGAATGTCTCTGGTTGTTACTCCATAATGGAAAGAAATCTAAATCTTTCGTTTTGTCAAAATTCAGTTGAACCTGTCGGCTGTCATTTGATTTGGTGTTACCATGGTGATGGCTCGTATTACAGTGACTCTTTGCTTAGTAACAGCTCTGCCAATCAGCTTGATGAAATGCTAGAAAACTAGCAGCTAGGATACTCAATAGTCAGCATTGTTTGACTGCATAGAGGCAAGAGAGAACCAGATTATGTAATGGCCCATCTGATAGCTTGATGGCCAAGGCAGCACTAGACTGAACTTAAAACTGCCTGGTCCCAGGTTTGGTACTCAGTTGATGCTAACTTTTTCCCAATCAGACAGTAATCTGGGTGGTTAGACTGTACCCCGTGCCCCCAATGTAGGCAGTATGAATGTCTGTCTGTAATGATGAGGGGTGGGGTGGGGGGTGTGACGTGTGGGCTCAGGCCCTTCCTCCTCCTCGCTGCAGTTGAACATTTGTACATGGGTGCTGGGAGATGGCTACACTTCGTGTGGCAACCGACCTATTTTTGAAGAGTCAAGCTCCATCCCCTGTGCACTGTCTGGACTCGCTGTGCAAAGAGGCACACTTGGGTGAGGTATCAGTAGCTTCGGGACAAGGAGAGGTGAGAATTGAAGACAGTAAAATATAGGTTTAACATGTTGCACACCAGTGATCTGCTGCGGAGAAGAGATCATTTCATCAAGAAAATGGATTCCCATTGCATTGTCAAATGCGCCGTGACTCTAAAAGGGAAGTTGTGTGGAAAAGGAGCCCTCCTCCTTTTAAAAGGCCTTTTAAACAAATTCCAAACCAGTGAATTATTTTGTGGGATATTTTTATCTATTCATGGTTTTGGCTCCATTTGCCTGTCTTCATTTCATAATCCTTGACACTTTTGCCTCACAAAATTATCAATCTGAGTTTTGACATTTACAATTGATGGAGCAATGTCACTACCCTGGGTACAGTGCCCTGGCTGGGAAACAACGGGTGTGGGGAAGAATAAGAATTAACAAGTCTTGAAAATTGTGATCTGTTTGAATGCAGAGGACTGACCGATGAGTCGGAGATCCTGAAGTTCCTGCAGCATGGCACATTGGTGGGATTACTCCCTGTGCCACATCCGATTCTCATTCGCAAATACCAGGCCAACTCTGGTACAGCCATGTGGTTCCGCACGTACATGTGGGGAGTCATTTACTTGAGGTAAACAGCTGTTTGGTGTGTTGTCTTCCAAAGGAATGGTGTGGAACTCTCGGACTATGTTCACCTGGACACTCGTTGCAATCCAGTTTACACATCCAGTCCTCCTGGAACTTGTGTTTACTGTTTACATACGAAACACAACAGCAGGCCATTCGGACCATGCAGTTCATGCTGGTGTTTATGTTCCACTTGAGCCTCCTCCCACTTTTCCTCATCTAAATTTAACGTTAGAACCACCTTCCCCCTCAATTGTTTAAAAGTATCTGTAGCATTTGCTTCAACCGTTTGTGTGCACAGGTTCCACATTCTTACCACAATGCGTCAGGAAGATTCTGATTCCCTATTTGATTTCACAAATCTTATATTGACGGCCTCTAGTTATGCTCATCCCCACAAGAGGAACCATTCTCTCTTTAGCCACTCTATCAAAACATTCAATAGTTTTACAAACCTCTGTTTGGTCAGCCCTCAGCCTCCATTTTTCAGGAGAGAAGATTCCCAACCTGCTAATCCTTCCTGATATTTACACTCACACATTTCTGGTATCATCCTTGTAAGTTTTCTCTGTTCCTTCTCCAATGTCTCTCTATTTCTTTTTTTTATAATATGGTGACACGAATGAATTGCACTCATTGTGTCCTTTCTGTTTGTTTCCACAGGAATGTTGACCCACCCATCTGGTATGACACAGACGTGAAGCTCTTTGAAATTCAGCGGGTCTAAGGAGCCAAACTGGAAATAATGAAAACACTTGGCCAAATTTCTTTGCATTTTAATTGTCAATCTGACAGCTGGTTTCTGTACCTCTTTATCTAAACCAATCTTACCCGCTCTTCACACCCACTACTGCCACAGAGTGTGCCTGATAGGATTGTAGGCAGAGCCCATCACTGTTCGAGCCAGAAACCCCGCCCCCCACACCCGCCACAGTCACTTGCTGAATGACTGAGTGTGTGGGATGATACCCCTGAGTGAGAGAGAATTGTACCCCAACACACGTGTACTATCTGAGGTAGAATTGGTGTGTGGGATTGTACCCCAGTGCATGGGTACTGTCTGACGGAGAGGGAGTGTGTGGGATGATACCCCTGAGTGAGAGAGAATTGTACTCCAGCGCAGAGCTGATGTCTGAGACAGCAGGGGCAATAATAGAAAACCAATCTAATTTCTGGCCAGAATCTTTCCGTTAGTCAGTATTTCACCTCAATTTGTCCATGCTTTTCATTTTTCTCAATGTCAGAACTATTCGTGCACTTCACTCGTCTGACTGGTGGCTGCAACATTGGAATTATATTGTGTTAACCACACCTAAACCAGTTGAGATTTGCTCAGTTTATCTGACATTGCAGTTAAATCATTACTGTTTATATGTTGAATATCTCCACTTTTAACACTGGCTGATGTAGATGTTAAGTATAGAGTGTTTGCTATTAAACTATTTATACTTCAGGCTGTCACTGAGTTGCTTTAGTTTCATGGCAATATGCCACAGAATTTAAAAATGAACTCTACAAACTTTGACAGAGTGAGGCCTTTGATAGATCTCCTCAAACTGCACCCATCATTAATAGAGCCACTCCACTAACCTGCTGTAGCTGCCCCTCAGATGCCTTCCTCCAGCTGACTTCAACCCTGTTTGCACCTTGTAATCTGCCAACTCTGGCACCCCCGTTGTTTTCCTTCCTTCAGTCCTCTCATTTAGTGCCAGATCTTCTATGTCTATGTCCCCGTTTATTAGGTACCCTCTCGCTCAATGCTTTTTTTTCGTCTATTTTACAGAGGAAACATTCAGCCACCTCTCCTGTTCCTGCTTGTTCGATTCTCTCCTCTCCACATTATGCGTATCAGCTCGAAACAAATACCACTTGTGTGTTTTTCAAGTGGATGGTAGTCATAGGATGATTCTACATGGAGGAGGCCATTCAGCCTATTTGTACCTGCGCTAGCTCTTTGAAAGAGCTATGTGAGTAGTTCCACGCTCCCTGCTCTGCCCATGCAGATTTCTTCTTTTCAATTCCCTTTTGAAAGTAATCATTAAAATGCTCCCACCAACCTTTCAGGAAGTACATCCCAAATCATAACTGGTCTAGTGTCTCATCTCCCCTCTATTTGCCAATTATCTTAACAATATTGGTACAAATATTTAAGGTGCTCACCATTGCCCAAAGCCTAGTGATGACACTGCTCATGAAGTGTGATATTCTGTCACTCCAATAACGGCACGTAGACACTGAGGTATTTCATGAACCTCATTATTAAAAATCCAGGAAAGATTAAATTTTGACTTTGAATGTACCATAAGTTGATTGTTTTTTACAATATCATTAGATTACAGTTTCACAGATGTATGGGAGTATCAGAAATTCATTGTTTTCAGCACATTAATCTCGGATATGCTCTCTGAAGCTCGGTGAGTGAATACACCGCCCAGCATATACACTATTGAGCCTTACACATTAGGAAATCCTAAGTTTCATTAACTTGTTTCGGATGTTAACTGATAGCAACTGGGATAGGGAGGTAGGGAATTACTGCTGATTCATAGGCCACATCTGTGGGAAATATGACCCCAGCACCTTGGGGCTGCACCTGTCCTGGGAGAGTTTGATGGGGACAGTGTAGAAGGAGCTTTACTCTGTATCTAACCCCGTGCTGTACCTGTCCTGGGAATGTTTGATGGGGACAGTGTAGAAGGAGCTTTACTCTGTATCTAAATCTGTGCCGTACCTGTCCTGGGAATGTTTGATGGGGACAGTGTAGAAGGAGCTTTACTCTGTATCTAACCCCGTGCTGTACCTGTCCTGGGAGTGTTTGATGGGGATGGTGTAGAGGGAACTTTACTCTGTATCTAAACCTGTGCTGTACCTGTCCTGGGAGTGTTTGATGGGGATGGTGTAGAGGGAGCTTTACTCTGTATCTAAACCTGTGCTGTACCTGTCCTGGGAGTGTTTGATGGGGATGGTGTAGAGGGAGCTTTACTCTGTATCTAAACCTGTGCTGTACCTGTCCTGGGAGTGTTTGATGCTGTCACTGGCCGTCTAGGGTGGTTAATGCTCCATCCACCAACACTAACATCTCTCACTTAATTAACAGACAATTTAAATGTTTTAAAAATGTTATTACTTGGGGACAGTTAGTGCCCTGGTTCCTGTATTTTACAAGAGCCTTTGCCGCACATTGTCCTGTGGTGTGTGGTGCTGTTTGACTCCATTGTGTTGCTTGACTCAGTACCTGATGTTAACATATGTAATAGCACTTTAGAAAGCACCTCACTGTTGTAACTTAAGGAATCTTAAAGGGGAAGGATTTTCTGCAAGTAACCTTTTTGAATTTACTTAGCTGTACAATTACCTTTCCTTTTAAGTACCCAGTATCTACCTATCTATCTATCAAGTTTCTTTTGCCAAGTTACACAATTCTTATTTATATTGTCTCCTAAGTGATGATGTCTGTACTCTTTACTTGTATTGTTTGCACACTGTTCTCATTATTTAAAAAAAATAAATTCTTTAAAGAGCGCGGTAGAACCAAAGGCTGCAAGTTTTGTTTTGTTGTACTCAATAAAATTTGATTGGTAGCACCGCTACATGCACTTCTCCAGAGGAGATCTCCTTCGTGCTGCACAAGTAGCTTCCATCCTGTTCTGTGCTGTCACAGCATGCCCCTGGCCTAGAGAGGGATGTCTCCTGCCTCTGGTTACTATCCAGTGATTCCCCACAGAAAGATGGATTGAGAACTAGGATAGGGATGCATCTTGGTCTGATATTTCACTGAGGAATATTGAGTGACTGGCCACATTGTGATTGTGGAGGCCCGTTGGCATTTGTATGATCCTACCCAAAGCTGCCAGATACTTTAGGAGAAGATAGACTTCAGCACACTGTTCCAAATATTGTTGGTGTTTGCCCCATTCGAGGTATGAAATAATTGGCTGTCGGGTGGAACATTTGCCAGATCTCTGTAAGCCAAGGCTGTCGGATCTCTTAGTGGTAAAGTCTGAAGAATGTCAAAGGTTGAGGTAGGCAGTTGCGGTATCGGGTCAGACATAACACCAAACACTCTAGCTCAGCTTCAGACAGTGAAAGTGATAGTCAGTAGCTAAGAAACAAAGCTCATGACATGTTGAAAACAATAGCGTGACCTTTCCAAGGCTTTGATGAGAGACGGTAGTGGTTTTCATGGGGAAAGGGGATCAAACTTCCAGAATAGGCTGTAATTTAGCAGGTCAGTAACTGCAGAAACATCATAATGAATAAAGCGGCAAAAGCCAGATGAATGGAATTTGAGGGTTCAGTGGTAAACGACTTGAGGAAGAGCTTCATCCATTTGTGCCCACAATTGGAAATAGGGTTTCCATTAAATTCATACAATACAGAAGGAGCCATCACGGATCCTCAGCACCGTAGTCCCAGTGCTAACCACTGTGCTACGTGCCGTCCCTGAGCTAAGGGGCAATTTATCATGGCCAATCCACCCAAGCTGCACATCTTTGGACTGTGGAAAGAAACCAGAGCACCCAGAGGAAACCCACGCAGATATGTGGAGAATGTGTAAACTCTACATGGACAGTCGCCCAAGGCCAGAATTGGCCCCGTTCCATGGCGTTGTGAGTGCTAACCACTGCTGTCGGTTTGTAGGGATGGAGGGAAGGGGATGTGGGTAGGGTTGGATTCAAGGAAGTGACCAGAGATGGCCTTATCTATGATCATCAGTGGGAGTAGTGAGGCCACGTGGGATAGTGAGATCATGGGAGTAGTGTGAATAGGGATCGGAGAGTTTATGTGGAGGGTTTTAAGGAGACTTAAGGGGATAGAGAACTTAGAAACGAGAGCAAGAAGAGTTGAGATACAAATTGAAATCACCAAGGATGAGAGGTTGCTCAGTGTAAAGGCTGAGGTAGGAAAGAAGAGAAGGTATCTCAATGAGAAATTTGGTGTCTTATTCAGGTGACGAATGTAAAACAAGTATTTTAAGTGAGCTGTGGAACAAGGAGGAGAAGATGCCAGAGGAATAGAGAGATAGACCAAAGTATGATTTGGTGATCAGGGGCACCACTGCAGAGGTTTGAATGGGGCAAGTGGACAAGACATAGACAGGCAGGAAAGCTTCAGTCAGAGAAAAGTCATCAATCCTTAGCCCATGTCTCTGTCATGGCCATGATGCCAATGTGAATATTCAGCTCATGGATGGGAAAGGCCTTGTTCACACGTGTGTCCACATTTTGGAGGGAGGGACAAATAGGGCATGATAGCTAATCCATTGGCCCAATGTGTCGGTGCACTGAGATTGGTACAGAATGCAATATTTTATCAGATCTTTGCGTATCAGGTCGAGCAACTATCAGACCTTTCACTATAACATCAAACATTTGTCAAATCCCTGGATATTACCTCTACATCTGTCGGATCTTTCCATGTAAAGTCAGGCTCTGGAGGCCACGGAATGCAGGATGGATCATCTGTTGATCTCTGGATGCATGGAGCAACATCTGTCTGAACTATGGGTGAAGGGTCATCTGTACATCAGGGGCTGGATTCTCCGATTGTGAGGCTATGTCCTCACACCAGCGTGGAAACGGTGGCGTTTTACGCCTCAACATTCAGCGCAAACGGCCACCGATCCTCCGTGTAGCTGGGGGCTAGCATGCCGGCAGAGTAGAGCACCCGGATCTAGCTGCCGATACGGTCCAGAGAATTGCCGGGTCCATGGCCGCACATGCGTACGGTGGCGGCCTGGAGTGGCAATGCCATGCAACATGGCTCCAGCCGCTCACGGACCCGGCCTGCAAAATCGTGCTCCTCTTTGGCCGGCTCGCACATCCCTGACCCACCCACTCCCAAGAGTGCTGCTAGCCCCTGATAAAGTCCCCCATGCCCGCGGATCGGCCCTGCCATGAGTGTGGCGGCGCTGGACTGAGTCCGCAGCTGCCACACCAAGTTCCTGATGGGAAGAGACCTAACACGACCGACGCCGTCGGGAACTCGCCGGTCGGGGGCGGAGCATCTGGGGGTGTCCCCCAGGCAACGCCATGAGACCGTGGATACGTCGCGTGGTGTACTCTCGGAGTAAGCCTCTCTGGAGGGGGCAGTGGATTGCGAAAGTGGTGCCTCTGATTTGATCGAGAACTTCGATTCTCCGGCCGATCGCCGAACCTGATTTTGGCGGCCACCGAATCCAGCCCCAGATGTGTTTACAGAGTTTGATATGTAATTTTCTTGGTGTAGGGTGAAAACTCTCATGGGTCTGAGTGTGGAGTCAAGTTGGATATGTGGGTTTAGGGAGTATCAGCTTCAGATATTGGAACGAAGAGTCCTTCATCTGTCAGCTCTGTAAGGGTAGGATGGATGCCAAGATATCTCACTGGTTTGAATATTTGTCAGATTTTTCAATGTAGTCTTTCAAATATTTGCTGTAGGTTTAAAAATATGTCAGATATCTCTCATACTCTCTGTATTCAGCAGAGGTTTGTCAGATTTATGTGGAACCTTCATGGTGCTGGCTGGTGAGATCAAGATTCCTGCTGGCTATGCCCTGTGTCCTGAGTTTCTGCTCCTAACTGCTCTGCCGAAGAAGATCTGGAACAAGACCCCGGGGCAAGAGAGCGATAGGCACGGGACTGACTTTTTTTTCCATCTCCTGTGATCTATCAAAATCGAATCAGCTTGGCCCCTGCACATTACAAGCAGTGGCTGACTTTGGTTCTGATGTATCAATTCACCATAGAGAAAATTTAGAGTGGGATTTACCGACCAACCCGCCATGTGTTTTTTGGCGGCGGAGGCGGCCTGCCAGCGGGATTTTCTGGTCCCGTCGTTGTCAATGGGATTTCCCGTTGACTGCTACCCTCATCGCCAGAAACCTGTGCGCCGTTGGTGGGACAGGAATATCCCGCCATCACGAACAGCTGGTAAATTCCGACCATAATATACTTTGACAAAAAGAATGAGTTTAGGAAATAATATTTATTTGGAATATTTACAGAAATTGTAGAATCAAACAAATACAATTACCCTCCCTCGATTTGTATCTCCATGTATGACTGTACAAGCCATTTAAAGTACAACTTGGTAGCAATATCCACTCTAATGGTACGGATGATGGAGGGAATGTTGCTCTGCTAGATTGCTGAGTATTTCTCTGTTCCCCAGTTTACATACAGTCCTGGGAAATAATGAAGAATAGGAAGGAAGCCGATCACAACCCCATGACCTGTAGCTGAAGGATCAATCTCTCCTCTTTCTTGGAAGTGGATATCTGATCCGTGTGGACCAGAAAATTCCAGGTTGAATCCTGGTAAACTGGTATAAGCTCGAACATCAGATTCATTGTTCCCTGGATAGGGAGAGAAACAGTCGAGCAAGATTTCTCCTGTGCTGGAAGATGTGTATATGCACTATTGGGTGAGAGCAAGCCTCGGCATGTGTCCTAATTGGCAAATAGCCAGTTGACATCTACTGCCTCGGGTCATGTGTGAGCAATGGTTGAGGCAGTGAAAGGCACCATTACACATCAACATGTGGTCTGGGATACATCAGGGTCTTTAGGAATTGAGGAAAGTTGTTTCCTGACTCCTTGTGCACGCTGACCTCTATTGACTCCGAGTCTAGTGATGCCTTGATTTTAAAATTCCTATCCTCAAATCTTGCAAAGGCCTGGGCCCTCTCTATCTCTGCCAAAGCAACAGCAACTTGCAGTTATATAGTACCTGCAAATCATCCCAGGCTGCTTCACAGGAACGTTATCAAAACAATATTTTACATTAAGTCATACAATGCGATACCAAGACGCATAGCCAAAAGCTTGGTCAAAAAGGTGGGTTTTCAGGAGAAAGGGGTAGAGAGGTGGTGGAGAGAGAAAGAGAGAGGCAGAAGAGTTTGGGGAGGAAATTCTATGAGCTTGTGGCCTCGAGAGCTGGAAGGCACAGCTCCAAATTGTGGAGCGATCAAAGTTGGCGATGTTTGAGATGATGCTGGCATTGGAGGAATACAGAGACGTCAGTGGATTGCAGGACTGGAGGAGGCTACAGAGATTTCGAGGGGCGAGGCCACAAGAGGGGTTCGGAAACAAGGATGAAAATTTTAAAATCGGGGCATTGGTAAACCTGGCTTGGTGTCGGAAAGGACACAGGCAGCAGAGATTTGCAAGTTCTCTAGTTTACAGAAGGTAGAATGTAGGAGGTTGACCTGGAGTGCGTAGGAATAGTTGGATCTAGAGGCAACGATGGCAAGTATGAGAGCAGCAGATCATAGAAATCATAGAATTTACAGTGCAGAAGGAGGCCATTTGGCTCAACGAGTCTGCACCGGCTCTTGGAAAGAGCACCCGACCCAAGGTCCACATCTCCACCCTATCCCCATAACCCAGTAACCCCACCCAACACTAAGGGCAATTTTGGACACTATGGGCAATTTATCATGGCCAATCCACCTAACCCACACATCTTTGGACTGTGGGAGGAAACCGGAGCACCCGGAGGAAACCCACGCGCACACAGGGAGAATGTGCAGACTCCGCACAAACAGCCGGGAATCGAACCTAGGACCTTGGCGCTGTGAAGCAATTGTGCTATCCACAATGCTACCGTGCTGCCCCAATGATGAGCTGCCTCAGATGAGCTGAGGTGAGTTGGAAATGTTAAAGAGATGGAAATTGGTGGCCTTGGTAATGGTAGTTAAAAGCTCACGTCCAATGGGGTCAAATATAACACCAAGCTTGTGAAATAGGCCAGTCTCAGGCAATCACCAGGGAGAGTGTCATTGGTTAGGAAACAGAGTTTGTGATGGGGACCAAATATAATGTATTTGGTCTTCCCGAGATGGAGAAAATATCTGCTTATCTAGTACTGGATGACAAGTAGAAACTGATGGCATGTTTTCAGATGATCTCGTTGAGCGACTATATGGAGATGAGAAATGAGAAGGGGCCAGGGATACCAGACGTACTTAGTGCCTGCAGAGGTGTTGCAGGAGTGGGAAGAGAAACTATCGCTTGGATAGATAAGAATGGAACAAGGTGAGTTCAGACCTAACAGCTGGGCCTCTCTACATCTCTCTCCTATAAGACACTTCTTAAAACCTAACTGATTGGTCCTAATCATAGAATTAGATTTTGGCCATCAGGTCTGCACCGACCCTCTGGAAGAGCACCCGATCTAGGCCCAATACCTCACCCTATCCCCGTAACCTCATAACCCCCACCTCACCTGCTCACTTTTGGACTGTGGGAAGAAAGTAGAGTACCAGGAGGAATCCCACATGGACACGGTGCAAACTGCACAGTCACCCAAGGCTGGAATTGAACCTGGGTCCTTCATGCTGTGAAGCAACAGTGCTAACCATTGTGCAAACGGCTGTAGCTGATATCGAGCAGTGTCAAATTGTATTTTACAATGCTTGTGTTGGAATACTTTACCACATTAACATTACTTTAGAAATGCAAGTTGATTTTGTGTGGGGTTCAGTTAAAAACATTATTGAAGTCAAACCTATTTCAGCAGCTTATTTCCAGGGCATGGGAACCTGGATTGTAGTTTTGGGGTCGTTAAATAGACTTTAACGGGAGATTGAGAGTATAGAGGTCAGGAGCACAGATTTGACTTCGCAGGAGGGTGCCAGTATTCAGGTAGGTGGTTTGAAGTGTGTCTACTTCAATGCCAGGAGTATATGAAATAAGGTAGGGGAACTGGCAGCATGGGTTGGTACCTGGGACTTCGATGTTGTGGCCATTTCAGAGACATGGATAGAGCAGGGACAGGAATGGTTGTTGCAGGTTCCGGGGTTTAGGTGTTTTAGTAAGCTCAGAGAAGGGAGCAAAAGAGGGGGAGGTGTGGCGCTGCTAGTCAAGGACAGTATTACGGTGGCGGAAAGGATGCTAGATGGGGACTCTTCTTCCGAGGTAGTATGGGCTGAGGTTAGAAACAGGAAAGGAGAGGTCACCCTGTTGGGAGTTTTCTATAGGCCACCTAATAGTTCTAGGGATGTAGAGGAAAGGATGGCAAAGATGATTCTGGAAAAGAGCGAAAGTAACAGGGTAGTTGTTATGGGAGACTTTAACTTTCCAAATATTGACTGGAAAAGATATAGTTCGAGTACATTAGATGGGTCGTTCTTTGTACAATGTGTGCAGGAGGGTTTCCTGACACAATATGTTGACAGGCCAACAAGAGGCGAGGCCACATTGGATTTGGTTTTGGGTAATGAACCAGGCCAGGTGTTAGATCTGGAGGGAGGTGAGCACTTTGGAAACAGTGACCACAATTCGGTGACCTTTACGTTAGTGATGGAAAGGGATAAGTATATCCCGCAGGGCAAGAGTTATAGCTGGGGGAAGGGCAATTATGATGCCATTAGACATGACTTAGGATGTGTAGGTTGGAGAAGTAGGCTGCAAGGGTTGGGCACACTGGATATGTGGAGCTTGTTCAAGGAACAGCTATTGCATGTTCTTGATAAGTACGTACCAGTCAGGCAGGGAGGAAGGGGTCGAGCGAGGGAACCGTGGTTTACCAAAGAAGTGGAATCTCTTGTTAAGAGGAAGAAGGAGGCCTATGTGAAGATGAGGCGTGAAGTTTCAGTTGGGGCGCTTGATAGTTACAAGGAAGCGAGGAAGGATCTAAAGAGAGAGCGAAGACGAGCAAGGAGGGGACATGAGAAGTCTTTGGCAGGTAGGATCAAGGAAAACCCAAAAGCTTTCTATAGGTATGTCAGGAATAAAAGAATGACAAGGGTAAGAGTAGGGCCAGTCAAGGACAGTGGTGGGAAGTTGTGTGTGGAGGCTGAGGAGATAAGCGAGATACTAAATGAATACTTTTCGTCAGTATTCATTCAGGAAAAAGATAATGTTGTGGAGGAGAATGCTGAGACCCAGGCTATTAGAATAGATGGCATTGAGGTGCGTAGGGAAGAAGTGTTGGCAATTCTGGACAAGGTGAAAATAGATAAGTCCCCGGGGCCTGATGGGATTTATCCTACGATTCTCTGGGAAGCCAGGGAAGAGATTGCTGAGCCTTTGGCTTTGATTTTTAGGTCATCATTGGCTACAGGAATAGTGCCAGAGGACTGGAGGATAGCAAATGTGGTCCCTTTGTTCAAGAAGGGGAGTAGAGATAACCCCGGTAACTATAGGCTGGTGAGCCTCACGTCTGTTGTGGTTAAAGTCTTGGAGAGGATTATAAGAGATACGATTTATAATCATCTAGATAGGAATAATATGATTAGGGATAGTCAGCATGGTTTTGTGAAGGGTAGGTCATGCCTCACAAAACTTATCGAGTTCTTTGAGAAGGTGACTGAACAGGTAGACGAGGGTAGAGCAGTTGATGTGGTGTATATGGATTTCAGTAAAGCGTTTGATAAGGTTCCCCACGGTCGTCTATTGCAGAAAATACGGAGGCTGGGGATTGAGGGTGATTTAGAGATGTGGATCAGAAATTGGCTGGTTGAAAGAAGACAGAGGGTGGTGGTTGATGGCAAATGTTCAGAATGGAGTTCAGTTACGAGTGGCGTACCACAAGGATCTGTTCTGGGGCCGTTGTTGTTTGTCATTTTTATAAATGACCTAGAGGAGGGCACAGAAGGTTGGGTGAGTAAATTTGCAGGCGACACTAAAGTCGGTGGAGTTGTAGACAGTGTGGAAGGATGTTGCAGGTTACAGAGGGACATAGATAAGCTGCAGAGCTGGGCTGAGAGGTGGCAAATGGAGTTTAACGTAGAAAAGTCTGAGGTGATTCACTTTGGAAAGAATAACAGGAATGCAGAATATTTGGCTAATGGTAAAATTCTTAGCAGTGTGGATGAACAGAGGGATCTCGGTGTCCATGTACATAGATCCCTGAAAGTTGCCACCCAGGTTGACAGGGTTGTGAAGAAGGCCTATGGTGTGTTGGCCTTTATTGGTAGAGGGATTGAGTTCCGGAGCCATGAGGTCATGTTGCAGCTGTACAAAACTCTGGTACGGCCGCATTTGGAGTATTGCGTACAGTTCTGGTCGCCTCATTATAGGAAGGACGTGGAAGCTTTGGAACGGGTGCAGAGGATATTTACCAGGATGTTGCCTGGTATGGAGGGAAAACCTTATGAGGAAAGGCTGATGGACTTGAGGTTGTTTTCGTTAGAGAGAAGAAGGTTAAGAGGTGACTTAATAGAGGCATACAAGATGATCAGAGGGTTAGATAGGGTGGACAGCGAGAGCCTTCTCCCGCGGATGGAGGTGGCTAGCACAAGGGGACATAGCCTTAAATTGAGGGGTAATAGATATAGGACAGAGGTCAGAGGTGGGTTTTTTACGCAAAGAGTGGTGAGGCCGTGGAATGCCCTACCTGCAACAGTAGTGAACTCGCCAACATTGAGGGCATTTAAAAGTTTATTGGATAAGCATATGGATGATAATGGCATAGTGTAGGTTAGATGGCCTTTAGTGTTTGACTACCCATGTCGGTGCAACATCGTGGGTCGAAGGGCCTGTACTGCGCTGTATCGTTCTATGTTCTATGTTCTAACTGTTATTGACCAGCGAATAATCAACTATAAAATTATTGGCTGAAGATTTTGTTTTTTTCAAATAATAATTTCAATCTCCCAATGGCAATTCGGTCCCTCAGTTTTAATGAGAAACCAGCTGATAACGACCGCTCCCTTGTTGCTGAAAGTTCACAGCTTCTGAAATAAGAACATTGGCTCGAAAATACTTTTGATTTTATTGACTGACTGAGTGCATTTGTACTGACACTAGTGAGTGACAATGTTGTAAATGGTCGCGTTCTCCCCCACATCTGGCACCAGTGAATTGTTACCAAATGACTGAAGTCTCCCCCCTCAAAGCCTGATTCATCAGACAAAAGCACTTGATTTCTAAATGGACGGATACTGGGATCCTTGGACAGACTCATTTAAGTCACTGACAGCCACATGAAGGATTGTGTGAGTACAGGTCTGTGCTCAGCAGTGTAAAGTGTCATTTCAGAAATGGGTGAACAAGCGTTCTTTAAATTCCTTTCAATAAGCTGTTTCCCTCCTCCAGTTCACTCAAGGAATGATTTTCCCAGCCTCAAAACATCCCTAAGTCATAGAATTTACAGTGCAGAAGGAACCATTCAGCCCATCGAGCTTGCACCGACCCTTGGAAAGAGCACCCTACTTAATTCCATGCCTCCACCCTATCCCTGTAACCCAGTAACCCCACCTAACCTTTTTTAGCCACTAAGGGGCAATTTAGCATGGCCAATCCATCTAACCTGCACATGTTTGAGCTGTGGGAGGAAACCGGAGCACCTGGAGAAAATCCATGCAGACACAGGGAGAATGTGCAAACTCCAGACAGTTACCCGAGGCCGAAATTGAACTGGGGATCCTGGAGCCGTGAGACAGCAGGGCTAACAACCTTTAGTGCCATGAAGTGCTTTCAAATATAGTCATTTTTGTAATAGGAAATGCAGAAGCCAATTTGCACACAGCAAGCTCCCACACACAAGGTGATACTTAACACTAAATCTATTTTTGTGACATTTATTGAGGGATAAATATTGACCAGGACATTGGGAGAACTTCCCTGTTGGTTTTCGATAAGTGCCATTAGATCTTTTATATCCGGCTGACGAGATACATTTCAGGTTACTGTCTTATCTGAAAGATTGCACCTGACAGTGCAGCACACCCTCAGTACTGCGCACGGCTGTCGAACTAGAAATTTGTATCCCAGTTGAAATGGAACTTGAGCACAGACCTTCTGACTCAGAAACGAAAGTGGTGTTACTGAGCCTGGGCTTAAAATCATGTACTGGGCCCCACTTGTCATTGTACGTTGCCTAATACACTGGTGTTCAGTATAGCTTCCATGTTTTGTCTGGTCCTCACTACAGATTATAGTTGAAAGAATTAAGTGGTCGTCACCACATCCAAATTCAGCCTCTGAGCACTGACACATTGGGTGCAATTCAACCAAACTTTGCGAGAGATCAGGATCTGGACCTCACCCTCATTAGGTGAGATCCAGTTCAGCATATTTAAATGAACCTAATGCACCGGATTCCCCAGGCACCCAGGACGTAACAGCCTCACCTGGGAGACCTCACCAGGATGCCATTTGGTACTGGTCCATACAAATGTGGAGACCCCTAGGTGGTAGGTACATGGCAAGGTGGCACCTTGGCACTTCCAGGGTGTGTGAGTGGCGCTGACAGGAGCACTGCCAGGGTGACAGTGTTGGGATGCCCGATGGCACTGCCAACGTTTGAGGCCTGAAGGGCGCCATGCGATGAAAGGGGATGGGGAGATATGAAGGGTGGGTATGAAGGGGCCTCATTAAGGTTGGGTGGGTGGGTGAACATGGGGTGCTGAAAGGGGAGACCTCGAAAGGGGACGGGGAGACCTCAAAAGGGGTCCTCAGCAACCCCATAGTACGGTGTCCTCACTTGAGGAGGAGGGGGTTAATGCCCATGCATGTGGGGGTGTGACATTGCCCATGGGGGACCCTCAAGCTCGCTTAGAGATCGGGGCACCCTTTTGGTGTACAAATTGGCGGCCCAATCTCTGAAGAGACGGTCTCGCTGCTGAGTTCCTCTTCCACTGCCGAAAACCGAAAACATTTATAAGTGTGGTCTAGACCGGGGAGAATCTCCCCAACTCCCAAAAAATGTCGAATTGTGGGTGAAACTGGGACAGATCTCACCCCCAAAAAAAGTGGCGAGAAACACCCGACCAAATTCACCCAAAATAACACTTCAAAATGTTTGGTTGAGATCCGCCCAATAATAATAATAATCTTTATTGTCACATGTCAGCTTACATTAACACTGAAATTAAGTTACTGTGAAAAGCCCCTATTCCGGCGCCTGTTTGGGTACACAGAGGGAGAATTCAGAATGACCAATTCAAATAATAGCACGTATTTCTGGACTTGTGGGAGGAAACCGGAGCACCCGGAGGGAACCCACGCAAAGGGGGAACGTGCAGACTCCGCACACACAGTGACCCAGCCGGGAATCGAACCCAGGTCCCTGGCGTTGTGAAGCAACAATCATATGCCAGCTATCTACTCACTCAGGACCCCAGCTTCCAGTGGTTAAGAGTGTTCCAGTTACATGCACATGAGCTGCTATAGCTGTAGATTGCGAATCTACGTCAATCCAACACCTGTACAAAATTATCAGGGGTACAGTTTCATCCTATGCCTGTCCTTTTGATGAAATTCTCTCCCCGGTCAGTTGGAGTTTTGACCCGCGTACGCAGCAGTTAAACGTCACAGAATCTGCAGTGCAGAAGGAGGCCAATCGGCCCATCCAGTCTGCACAGGCTCTTGGAAAGAGCATCCTGCCCAAGCCCACTCCTTGTAACCCCACCTAACCTAAGGGCAATTTATCCCCGTAATCTAGTAACCCCACCTAACCCAAGGGCAATTTATCATGGCCAATCCACCTAACCTGCACATCTTTGGACTGTGGTAGGAAACCGGAGCACCCGGAGGAAACCCACGTAGACACGGGGAGAATGTGCAGACTCTGCACAGAGAGTGACCCAAGCCGGGAATTGAACCTGGGACTCTGGAGTTGGAAAGCAACTGTGCTAACCACTGTGCTACCATGCTGCCCCCAGAACAAACAATCAGTTGGCAGCTCACAGTTGGCGAAGAAAACGTTCAATGATGTCCTTGACCATTCATTGGTATGTATCGTTTCTGAACATCAATGTGTTTGCTGCAATCTCTTGGCTAATTTCTTTCACCCCTCTCTCTTATATACTCCCTTCAGCTGATCTGTCTCTCGCACTGGGATGTCTTCTCAGCCTCACTTATTGGTCTCTCTTGTTGGAGACACATGCTATTCCTTATTATTGTTTCTCTTACACATAAATGTGCAATGTCCAATCACAAGTAGTGTTCAACTGTTCAACTGCAGCATGAGTTTTAAGCTGTATAATTGCATGGAATACAACCCTTCGGGGTTCGATCCCGGCCCGGGGTCACTGTCCGTGTGGAGTTTGCACGTTCTTCCCGTGTCTGCGTGGGTTTCACCCCCTCAACCCAAAAAGATGTGCAGGGTAGGTGGATTGGCCACACTAAATTTTCAAAGAGCTGGTGCAGATTCGATCGGCTGAATGGCCTCCTTCCGCACTGTAAATTGTATGAAATTGCCCCTTAATTGGAAAAAAAAGAATTGGGCACTTTACATTAATTTTAAAAATATTTACATCGGTTCTCTATTGATCTGTTACAATTTCCACTGGATCTCTGAAACTTTTCCACCACATCAAGCGAAGATCTGTGTCAGCCACAGAAAACATTGGATTTCCAATGAATAAAATTGTGGCAGAGTTGTCCAGAACCTGTCCAATTTCATAAGTAATCAAATCCCAGCTCCAAAGTGTTCAACCAATAATCAATGTTTCAAATTAGGCAGTAATTTACTCTCCAATGACAGGGTGAGGGATCGGGTGGTGATTTACTCTCCAATAACAGGGTGAGGGATCGGGTGGTGATTTACACTCCAATAACAGGGTGAGGGATCGGGTGGTGATTTACTCTCCAATGACAGGGTGAGGGATCGGGTGGTGATTTACTCTCCAATAACAGGGTGAGGGATCGGGTGGTGATTTACTCTCCAATGACAGGGTGAGGGATCGGGTGGTGATTTACTCTCCAATGACAGGGTGAGGGATCGGGTGGTGATTTACTCTCCAATAACAGGGTGAGGGATCGGGTGGTGATTTACTCTCCAATAACAGGGTGAGGGATCGGGTGGTGATTTACTCTCCAATAACAGGGTGAGGGATCGGGTGGTGATTTACATTCCAATGACAGGGTGAGGGATCGGGTGGTGATTTACTCTCCAATGACAGGGTGAGGGATCGGGTGGTGATTTACTCTCCAATAACAGGGTGAGGGATCGGCTGGTGATTTACTCTCCAATGACAGGGTGAGGGATCGGGTGGTGATTTACTCTCCAATAACAGGGTGAGGGATCGGATGGTGATTTACTCTCCAATAACAGGGTGAGGGATCGGGTGGTGATTTACTCTCCAATAACAGGGTGAGGGATCGGGTGGTGATTTACTCTCCAATAACAGGGTGAGGGATCGGCTGGTGATTTACTCTCCAATAACAGGGTGAGGGATCGGGTGGTGATTTACTCTCCAATGACAGGGTGAGGGATCGGGTGGTGATTTACTCTCCAATGACAGGGTGAGGGATCGGGTGGTCAGGCAGTGAGATAGATTTCCAGTAGATTGCCAGCAGAATGCATTCTGTAAAAAACCCCCAGCGGCAGCCCAAAATTCACGATGGTAAACCAGGTTGAAAATCCATAGAAACGTTTCTCAAGACCATTTTCAAATTGGGGGTGTGCTCCAAATGCCGGTATGATCCAGAGCTGGAAAAGAACAAAATTCAGTTAATCACCCTCTAGGATGACATCTGCTGTTAGGCAGAAATCAAGAGTCATTTATTCCAGAATTATTACTGCAAAACATTCATGGGAGTACAGGGAAGGAGAAAAACAGTGATAATGCCCAAGCAATCACAGCACGTCACTGCCCCAGGCAGTGTCACCTAGTCTGTATTCTGAGACAGTATGAGCAAGGAATGTTCTATTGGGACGGACGGAGATTCTGTACCTAATCTGTGTCATACCTGGGAATGTTTGGTGCAACAGTGTAGAGAGCACTTTAGTCTGTATATAATCAATGCACTATCAGTCCTGGGAATGTTTGAGAATAGGGCGGAAGGAGCTTTATTCTGTACGTAGAAGCTGTTTTTGATGGTTCGCCCTGGAGGGTTGGGGTGGGGTTTTACTCTGTATCGAAATTCTGTTGTGCATTTCTACAATATGGTCTCGGCAGGTAGGAAGCATCGAACAAAAACAATTCAAAAAGTATATTCTATTGAAAAACAAACACTCAGAAAGACGTGAACACAGCTTAATCAGGAGTGTGAGAGGGAAAAAAACAGGGATCTTCAGGCCAGTTAGCCTGGCATCGGCAAGTGTTGGAATCTATTGTTCAGGATGTGTTAATAATGTTGGGCATAGTATGCTCGGATAAAGTCAACATGGTTTTACGAAAAGAAAATTGTGTTTGACGATAAGTTTTAGTTTTCTGAGGTTGTAATTGTGGTGGGGTAAATAAAGGAGAGCCAGTTGATGCAGCCAACATGGATTTCCAAAAGACATCCATAATGTGTCACACAAAAGGTTGATTCACAAGATAAGAGCCCATGGAGTTTGGGCAAATAAAAAAGCATGGATAGAGGATTGGGTAATGGGCAGGAAGCAGATAGTAGGGATGTGGAGCATTTTTAAGTTGGCAGGCTGTAACTATTTACAATTTTTATTCATGTTTAAGAGAAGAGACAGTGAGTAATGCATCTAAGTTTACCAATGATGCAAAGCCAAGTGGGAATGCAAGCTGTGAGGAGGACACAGAGAGGCTGCAAATAGATAAAAACAGTTACGTGAGTGAGCAATGAGAGGTCAGATGGACGATAATGTGGAAAAGTGTTGTTGCCAATCGGCACCAATAATGTTGCCAATTAATAATGATGCTCTTCAGAGTCGCCAGGAATCAAATGATACCACCACAAGGCTTTACGGGATATCGATCAAAGGACCACACAACCAGTTAGTCAGTTCAAGTTCAAAGATGGTTTATTTACACACAAGGATTTCTTCGACATGCAACACAAAACACAACAAGTTAAACTACACCTAACAACTACAATAACCTATACTTAACTTCAGGGCAACCGGCTCTATGCAGATGGACAAGACCTTTGTGTGGCAGGGTGGAAGAAGTGTCTCTGTTTCTGCTGAGCTCATCCATTTGGTAGCGATCGTTGGTCTTGAACTTGCCTGTCTGGTCGTTATGCTGCACTTGGGTTGGCATAGGCCGGATCCAAGAGAGACCGAGCACATGGCTGTGTCTCTTCTTATCCCTCTGGGATTTCGCGCTTTTTGGGGCGGTCCTTCGCTTGGAACCAATAATTCGACAGGCTTAGGTCACTGCCTTCGATTTTGGCCAATAAAGGGGCTGGTGCCTTGATGGCTGGACGTGTCCTTAGTGGTCATTGACCTTGGCCGTTTGGGCTCCCTGAGCAAAGGGAATGGCGCCGCTTAGTCTGTATCTGTATCGGTTACCCGAGTACAGTTCTTTGTTCTGGGGAAATGGGCCATTAGAATGCAAACAAGCGAGGGTTTCGATCGCGTCTAGCTATCTGGGTTGCAAATACACACACAAGCTCTGAGTCTGTCTGAGTCCTGGGTTGGCCATAATTCCCATGGTTCTTTGCAGGTGGCCACCTGAAGTGGGAGGGCAAACAGGCAGAGGTCATGGTACATATTGGTAAAAACGACATAGGCAGGAAGGGGGATGAGGTCCTGCTGCAGGAGTTCAGGGAGCTGGCAGAAAGTTATAAGACAAGACGTCAAAGGCTCTAATCTTGGAATTACTCCATGTGCCACATGCCAGTGAGGCTAGAAATAGGGAGATACAGCAGCTAAACACGTGGCTAAACAGCTGGTGTTGGAGGGTGCGTTTCAGTTATCTGGACGACTGGGAGCTCTTCCGGGGCAGGTGTGACCTGTATAAGAAGGACGGGTTGCATCTAACAGTAGAGGCATATCCTGGCCATGAAGCTTTACTAGTATCACACGGGAAGGTTTAAACTAGTATGGCAGTGGGGTGGGCACCGGAGCAATAGGTCAGAAGGTGAAAAGATTGAAGAAGAAATAGGAAATAGGACCACTATGGCTCTGAGGAAGAGCAGACAGGGAGATGTTGCTGAAAACAGCGGAACTGGACGTGGCTTGGACGGGGCAGAGTTTGTAAGGAGCATCCAGGAGGGCTTCTTAAAACAATATGTAGATAGTCCAACTAGGGAAGGGGCTGTACTGGACCTGGTATTGGGGAATGAGCCCGGCCAGGTGGTAGAAGTTTCAGTAGGGGAGCATTTCGGGAACAGTGACCACAATTCAGTAAGTTTGAAAGTGCTCGTGGACAAGGATGAGAGTGGTCCTCGGGTGAATGTGCTAAATTGGGGGAAGGCTAATTATAACAATATTAGGTGGGAACTGAAGAACATAGATTTGGGGCGGATGTTTGAGGGTAAATCAACACCTAACATGTGAGAGACTTTCAAATGTCAGTTGAAAGGAATTCAGGACCGGCATGTTCCTGTGAGGAAGAAGGATAAATATGGCAAATTTTGCAATCCTTGGATAACGAGGGATATTGTAGGCCTTGTCAAAAAGAAAAAGGAGGCATTTGACAGGGCTAGAAGGCTGGGAGAAGACAAAGTCTGTGTGGAATATAAGGAAAGTAGGAAGGAACTTAAGCAAGGAGTGAGGAGAGCTAAAAGGGGTCATGCAAAGTCATTGGCAAATAGGGTTAAGGAAAATCCCAAGGCTTTTTAAACCTTGCCCCTCGCACCTTAAACCTATGCCCCCTAGTAATTGACCCCTCTACCCTGGGGAAAAACCTCTGACTATCCACTCTGTCTATGCCCCTCATAATTGTGTAGACCTCTATCAGGTCGCCCCTCAACCTTCTTTGTTCTGGTGAGAACAAACCAAGTTTATTCAACCACTCCTCATAGCTAATGCCCTCCATACCAGACAACAGCCTGGTAAATCTCTTCTGCACCCTCTCTAAAGCCTCCACATCCTTCTGGTAGTGCGGCGACCAGAATTGAACACTATACTCCAAGTGAGGCCTAACGAAGGTTCTATACAGCTGCAACATGACTTGCCAATTTTTATACTCAATGCCCCGGCCAATGAAGGCAAGCATGCCGCATTCCTTCTTGACTATCTTCTCCACCTGTGTTGCCCCTTTCAGGGACCTGTGGACCTGTACACCTAGATCTCTCTGACTGTCAATACTCTTGAGGGTTCTACCATTCACTGTATATTCCCTCCCTGTACTGGAGCTTCCAAAATGCATCACCTCACATTTGTCCGAATTGAACTCCATCTGTCAAGACGCCAAAACAGATCCTTGCGGTACACCACTAGTAACTGAACTCCAAGGTGACATTTGCCATCAACCACCACCCTCTGTCTTCTTTCATCTAGCCAATTACTGATCCAAACCGCTAAATCACCTTCAATCCCATACTTCCTTATTTTCTGCAATAGCCTACCGTGGGGAACCTTATCAAACGCCTTACTGAAATCCATATACACCACATCAACCGCTTTACCCTGATCCACCTGTTTGGTCACCTTCTCAAAAAACTCAATAAGGTTTGTGAGGCATGACCTACCCTTCACAAAACCGTGTTGACTATCGCTAATCAACTTGTTCTTTTCAAGATGATTATAAATCCTATCTCTTATAACCTTTTCCAACATTTTACCCACAACCAAAGTAAGGCTCACAGGTCTATAATTACCAGGATTGTCTCTACTCCCCTTCTTGAACAAGGGGACAACATTTGCTATCCTCCAGTCTTCCGGCACTATTTCTGTTGACAAATACGACATAAAGATCAAGGACAAAGGCTCTGCAATCTCCTCCTTGGCTTCTCAGAGAATCCTAGGATAAATCCCATCTGGCCCAGGGGACTTATCTATTTTTACACTTTCCAAAATTGCTAACATATTTATGCCTCTCCAGTTTAGATACAACTCGTCCTTCTAATACATGTCACACCTGCCCCGGAAGAACTCCCAGTGGTCCAGATAACGGAAACCCTCCCTCCTACACCAGCTGTTTAGCCACGTGTTTAGCTGCTCTATCTTCCTTTTTCTAGCCTCACTGGCACGTGGCACAGGGAGTAATCCCGAGATTACAACCCTAGAGGTCCTGTCTTTTAACTTTCTGCCTAGCTCCCTGAACTCCTGCTGCAGGACCTCAAGCCCCTTCCTGCCTATGTCGTTAGTACCAATATGTACCACGACCTCTGCCTGTTTGCTCTCCCCCTTCAGGATGCCCGCTACCCGTTCGGAGACGTCCTGGACCCTGGCACCAGGGAGGCAACATTCCATCCTGGAGTCTCTTTCACGTCCACAGAAGCACCTATCTGTGACCCTGACTATAGAGTCCCCTATGACTATTTCACTTCTGCACTTTGACCCTCCCTGCTGAACATCAGAGCCAGCCGTGGTGCCACTGCTCTGGCTACTGCTGTTTTCCCCTGATAGGCTATCCCCCCGACAGTATCCAAAGGGGTATACCTGGTCATCACACTACCAGAAGGATGTGGAGGCTTTAGAGAGGGCGCAGAAGAGATTTACCAGGATGTTGCCTGGTATGGAGGGCATTAGCTATGAGGAGCGGTTGAATAAACTCGGTTTGTTCTCACTGGAACGACGGAGGTTGAGGGGCGACCTGATAGAAGTCTACAAAGTTATGAGGGGCATAGACAGAGTGGATAGTCAGAGGCTTTTCCCCAGGGTAGAGGGGTCAATTACTAGGGGGCATTGGTTTAAGATGCGAGGGGCAAGGTTTAGAGATGTACGAGGCACGTTTTTTTTACACAGAGGGTAGTGGGAGCCTGGAACTCGCTGCCGGAGGAGGTGGTGGAAGCAGGGACTATAGTGACGTTTAAGGGGCATCTGGACAAATACATGAATAGGATGGGATTAGAGGGATATGAACCCAGGAAGTTTTGAAAATTTTAGCATGGTCGGCACGGGCTTGGAGGGCCGAAGGGCCTGTTCCTGTGCTGTACTTTTCTTTGTTCGAGAGGGGGACAACCACAGGGGATTCCTGCACTGACTGCCTACCCCTTCTGGGGGTCACCCATTTCTCTGCCTGCACCTTGGGTATGACCACATTTATATAACTGCTATCTATGATCCTTTCCGCCACCTGCATGCTCCTAAGTGCATCCAACTGCTGTTCCAGCTGAACCATGCGGTCTGTGAGGAGCTCCAGTTGGGTGGACTTTCTGCAGATGAAGCCATCCGGGACCCTGGAAGCCTCCCGGACCTGCCACATCTCACAGTCAGAGCACTGCACTCCTCTAATTAGACATTGCGTCAATTAATTAGTAAATTAAATTAAAAATTTATATTCTAAATGTGAAAGCTAAATACAGTACTCTCCGATCTTTGGGTCAGATACCCCTCTAAATTATAATTAAGTAATTAAGTTTAATTCGTTTAAAAATGCTTAATTTTTAAATTTAGTGATGATTTCCAACCAGCCAATCAGTTGACAGCTTTACTGTGATGTCACTTCAGTCCCCCCCCCCCCCCCCACACAATTTGAAAAAGTAATAAGAATAAAAATAAATAAAAATCACTTACCTTCCCATGGTCTCAGATGCTCACTGATTCTCTCCCTGCAGATTAAAAGTTAAAGGCCAGAAGAAAGAGAGAGAACAAAACAGTAGGGAAAAAGTACCTTCACCCACTCTGCACCGAATTACCTCACTGCACCAAATTACCAAGTTCCAATTCCCACTCTGGATGTGTCTCACTCCGGCTGTGTATCCTTGACCTGCGCAAAGCTCAGGTTGAGCCCTTATCCATCCCTGCTGTGCCGGTTACCCTTGGTCAAGGACAGGTTCTTCACTACTCTGTCCTATATTTTTGGAGCATTTGCCTAACATTTTTATTCACACATCATACATTCAGAATTTCTAACATTTCACTGTTCCGCACAATTGAATATCTAACTAACACTATCTAAGCTACTCTCATGCTGCTGGCAAATACCAAAAAGAACTTATGTACAATGCAAGATTTCAAAACAGCAGCATCACATTCCTACTTAATCCATCAAAGTTAGAGGGGTATACGGTCTTTATTTTTATCACAGTGTTTGTTGAGTTGGATGAATTCCAAAGAAGGGGCTCGGAATGTATATATCGGGGAGTGGGAGGCTCTATCTCGCCATTTGCAGAGTCTGAGTGTCTGGATGACCCTGCAGATTATTGCAATTACCAGAAGGGCCTCTACTGTGTATGAAAGGGGGTTCCATTTGGCAATGATTTCACACCAAGTGGGGGTTTCAGTGTCTATCTCTGCGTGCTGTCCGGACTAGGGGATGTCATGTTGTGTGGTGGTGTTCGGGGCTGGTGTGGTGTTTGGTACAGAGGCTTGTAACACGCATAGTTGTATGAGTCCAGCGATGATCACAATGTGGGTCATGTCCTCTCCATCTTGTCTTCTGTCTTCTGTTTTCCGTGTATTCCTGGGGGTGCAAGCATAATATCTGTTATTATGTTCGGTTAACGTCTCGTTTATTTGTCTTATTCTCCTTAACTTCAATTACGCATTAGAATCGTCACCATGTGTGACTCCCTCATTTTATTTTGTGAAATAACATTTTGAGAGACAAGACGTTGCCAAAAATATTTCTTTGTCAGTGCAGACATTCTCGCAGTTGGTGGTCGATGCGGGGAGTGGATGGACAATTTCTCTGTCTAGTCTTTCCTTTACTGCAACCAGTGATGGCTGAGGCTCATCTTAACTAGCCGAATTTTAGGGCGGCCGGTTTTATAGAGTTTCTTCGTCCCAGGGACCAGAGGTAGTTCGCGTGTAGCAGCATATGTGGCAACCAAGTGTGTCAAACGTGTAAATAGCATATGGGGAGTGACCAGAGGGTCGCGGAAGGTAAAGGGATGAGTGTACTGACTGTGGCAAAGGGTATTCTTTAAACCACAATGAAAGAGCAGAGAAGGGAAAACTAAGACCTGCCAAAGACAGTGTAAAGAACCATTCCAGAGTACTCAAAAGTAATGGGAACATGAGGTGGGTGTGGGCTGCGGCAGGACAAGAATGGGTGGAATCCCCGGGTAGGGCGGTGATCAGTGCCGTTGCTCCACTACCCGAGCTTAACTGACCATTTGCATTTGGGGTCCTCAGGCAGGGCGGGGATTAGTGCCGTTATTCACTACCTGGGTGACCTAAACGAGCAGAAAGAATTTGTAACACATGTGAGATCCAACAATTGTTCCTTTAACGGCCATTGGTCAGTAAATGGCGTCAGAAGAGTAACTATATCAAGAAATTGGGTGTCAGGCCGACATTAATTAAAATCATGTAACAAGAAGAAAGAAAGAATCAAAATAAAAGGCGGGCAGGCTCCATCAGAAGGTAGGACACCATAATTTTTATGCGGCGTCTTTTTCTCATCATCTGGACACCTCAGGTTCCTGTTTCAAAAAGTGTTGTAAAAGTATTACCATAACCAGAGTCAGAATCTGAATCCCGGTTGCCAGACTCGTGTCTGCCGTTTTTGTGCCGTGGCTGCGTGGGCCGTCGTGGAATCCGAATCGTCATGTCTAACCAGTTTATAACAGTTGTCGCAGTGCCAAATAGGGGTTCATTTGTCATGAGGCGTGGGGCAGTGGCAGTGAAGGGCGAGTTACTGTTGTCGGGCGGTGGCTCTGGCTGTGGCTGTGGAAGGGGTATAGGGGGCCAAACAAGTCTTGTTCGTGACTGGGGCCGGGGAGGTTGTACCACTGTCAATGATCATGGTCAATTCGGGGAGGCTGGCGCTGTCGACGGAGTCAATCTCAAGGTGAAGGTCGTACCTGTCGGCGGAGACAAGGTCGGGTCTGTACGTGTGGACATGCTGTCAGGGCTGGGGGAGGGGTGGACTAGGTTGTCGATGGGTGGGGCGGGATCATCTGCTATTGCTAGGGAGATGTGGTGGGAGTGGCTACATTGGGTTCCATGGACTTTGAGCTGGTTGATGTGGAACCAACCAGTTTTACCATTGGGGTACATTTTCTTGTACACAGAGGGGCTTACTTTGCCTGAAATGGAGTAGGGTCCTGAGAATTTGGGGGAGAGGAAAGAACTGGGATTGTAAAGGGAAACCATTACTTGCTGACCGACTGTATACTCTACGGGGTGGATGGTTTTGTCAAAGCAGGCTTTCCTCTGCTTCCTTCTAGCGCCTAGTCGGACAGCTGCAGCGAACTGTGCTGATTTAATATTGTCTGTGACTTGCTGGGCCGCTTTTTCATGGGTGAGGGCGGTGACTGTGGGGCTTGATAAATCGAGACCCAATAAATATTCAATTCCTTTCATGGGCCATCCAGTCATGAGAGTGTGGGGGGTGAAACCTGTGGAACTGGATTCTGTGTTCCTAATATCCATAAGGGCGAATGGGAGGACTGAGTCCCATGTGGTATTATTCTGTTGCACCATCTTTCTAATGGTAGCTTTTCAAGTGCGGTTCATTCTCTCGACAATGCCCCTGGATTGTGGTGATACGCAATGTGAAATTTTGTTTGATTCCAAAAATCGTTCGGACATTTTGCATGGCTGCCGGTGAAATGGGAACCTTGGTCTGACTCAATGCTGCGGGGGAGTCCCCAGTGTGTAAATATCTGTTGGGTCAAAATCTTAGCTGTGGCCTTTGCAGTGTTTGTCCGTGAGGGAAATGCTTCTACCTAGTTTGTAAAGGTGTCGATTACCACTAATACGTATTTGAAACCATTTCTGCAAGGGGGAGGGGGCCAATGTAGTCGAATTGCAAATTTGTCCAAGGGCCATTAACAGGTCGGGTGTGTCTCAATTGTCCTTTCTTGGAGTACCTTTCAGCATTGTTCTGTGCACAGATTAAACAATCCTCAACATAATGCGTGACATCGGATTTTAAATCGGGCCACCAGCACAAAGGTCTCAAATGGGCAATAGTATTGTCATAGAGTCATAGAAGTCATAGAATTTACAGTGCAGAAGGAGACCATTCGGCCCATCGAGTCTGCACCGGCTCTTTGAAAGAGCACCCTATCCAAGCTCACACCTCCACCCTATCCCCATAACCCAGTAACCCGACCCAACACTAAGGGCAATTTTGGACACTAAGGGCAATTTAGCATGGCCAATCCACCTAACCTGCACATCCTTGGATTGTGGGAGGAAACCGGAACACACGGGGAGAACATGCAGACTCTGCACAGACAGTGAACTAAGTCAGGAATCAAACCTGGGACCCTGGAGCTGTGAAGCAATTGTACTAACCACCATGCTACCGTGCTGCCAAATCTCTATCTCCTGATGCCCGTGTCTGTCATGAAACTGGTAAATTATCTGGTTTCTGTCCTGGGTGGGGACCACATAAATTCCATTTTTCAAAACTATACCATCCGGTACCGTCAGTGAGACCTTGCATTTGTCATGGGGGTGCTGGGAAGTTACCGTCTAAAACTTGTTTGAGAGTGTCGTCTGCCTTTTGGGTAGATCCTCGATATTGGTCTGAAAAACCTGGACTGCATGTATCGGTTCACTTTCGGGGGGGGGGGTTGCCATGGCGTGATCCTGACGTGGCTAAGGTGTCCGCCTTTACATTACCATGTGGGGAAGAACGATGATGGCTTATCATTTAATAATACCGTATGTGCGGTCTTTAGCTGTCCTAAGAATGCGTTTCAACAATGGGGATGAGAGTAGGGGTTTACCATCAGTGGATACGAATCCTCGAGATTCCCACAGGGGCAGGAATTCTGTCAAGCTATTGCACGCATATAAACTGTCTGAATATATGTCTGCGGGGGTTGGAAAGGAATCGGGGTGCTGCACTACATATGTTATGGCTGCTAGTTCGGCTGCTTGTGATCCGAGGTGGCCGGGCAATTTTAAAGATATTTCTTCTACTGCATGCCCCTTCTACATTAATTCCACAACTAGTTATTCTCTTTC
The DNA here is from genome assembly GCF_902713615.1 of Scyliorhinus canicula. Lineage (NCBI taxonomy): Eukaryota > Metazoa > Chordata > Chondrichthyes > Carcharhiniformes > Scyliorhinidae > Scyliorhinus > Scyliorhinus canicula. The sequence goes on along the minus strand of NC_052163.1, from coordinate 67,087,717 downwards.
CATTTTCTATCGTGGAGGAACCGTCTACATAAATCTTTAAAGCGTTGTCTATGGTGTGTGGATTCTGCGTTTTACTGCCTGCTCGTGTGAGCAGTGACTTCAGAATAAAGGGTCCTGTGTGGTGTTGGGCTGCTATGATCTGGCACTCATGTGGGGTCCCTGCATACTGAAGGTTATCTGCTAGAAATGTGTGGGTCTTTGTATGTTTGACTGTAATGTCCCTTCCTTGTAACAACAGTGTCCAGCGAGCTGCTCTGATCTAGCTGACTGAACCGTCCTTTAACCTACCATCTAACAATAGCTGCGTTGGGGTGTGCTCGGTTAAAATTGCTACTGGGTTAAGGCCTGTGATGTATGCAAAATACTGTACTGCCCAAAAGACTGCAAGCAAGTGCCGTTCACAGGCTAAAAATCCTTGCTCCGCAGGATACAAAACTCGTGAGGCACAGGCTACGGCTCCTAAACGGTCATGTCTTTCCTGTAGGAGTACTGCTGATAGGGTTCGGTCGATGGTTGCTACTTCTATAGTGTAGGGAGAGTGTGGGTCTGGTACCTGCAAAGCGGGGGCTGTGCCTAGGGCATGTTTTAATTCATCGATGGTGTCTGTGTGCTGAGGAAGCCATACCCATGGGGCACACTTTTTAAGGAGTTCTGAGAGTGGGGCTGCTTTTGTGGCAAAACAATCTATATAGTTCCTACACTATCCAATTAATCCTAAGAATGACCGGAGTGCAGTGACATTGTGGGGCAGGGGCAATTCAACTATTGACTCAATTCGCTTCTGTTCGATCTCTCTCTTCCCGTGGGTGATAATGGTGCCTAAATAAAGGACCTTTTCTTTTAAGATCTGGGCTTTTTTTGGGTTGACCTTGCATCCAATGGATTGCAAAAGACCTAGTAAATCCGAAACAAACTTTACATGCTCTTCCTTTGTGACCGTCTGTTGGAGTAAGTCGTCCACATACTGTATAAGGCATTCGGGGCGGGAAAATTTGGAAAGTCCGTTGGCCAATTGTTGGTGGGAAATGGAGCGGGAGTTGTGGAAACCTTGCAGGAGGCATGTCCACGTAAACTGCTGCACTTGAAATGTGAACGCGAACTTATATTGACAGGTCTTGTCTCGCGCGATGGACCAAAAGCCATTGCTGATGTCCAGCACATTGAAGTACTTTGCCTGTACTCCCTGCTTGAGTATAGTCTTGGGACTTGTGGCAACGGTGAGGGCTGCTAAAGGGGTGACCTTGTTAAGTTCTCGGTAGTTGATTGTCTGCGCCAAGAACCATTGGGTTTTTTCATGGGCCAAATTGGGGCATTATTTGTTGACGCTACCTGCCGAATTACTCCTTGATCTAATAAGCTATTGATGACTTTTGAAATCTCACTCTCGCCTTGTTGTGGGAAACCGTATTGCTTCTGTGGCTTTGGATTGGGACCTGAAATTGTGACCATTCCTGGGATCTTCGCACAATCGTATTTGTGTTGGGCGAAGAAAGCTTTATGTTTCCTGAGGACCTCTCTAATTGTCTGGTCTGTACTAATTGTTTGCGGATCAAACCAATAGTCTCCTACTGAGCAAATCCTATGTTCATAGTCCCCTTCTGTGAGCGTAGCGGGGGCTCTCGCTGTTTTGGCCATTTTCCATACACATCTATTCACGGGATCAAAGGAAAGGTTGTGGGAGCTTGTAAAATCAATTCCTGGAATGTGCTCGCTGTTTGGGGCAAGTCGACTAAAACAACGGGGTGTCTGGTGCTTCTCGTTCCTATCTGAATATCTGAATGTCTATGTCTATGTGATATATCCCTGCTGTACGTGTCCGGTAAATCCACTAAGGGCAATGGTGTCTGTGATGGGCCACTTGGTACGCTGGAACATTATGGAGGAGTTTAAAGAGGTGCGAGACTCTCATGTGTCCCAAATAAATTCTACTGGATGCCCCCGGACTGTGCCTGTGGCTACTGGTCTGCCTGATTGAGGAGTCCGAACATTGTCAATCTGTGGTGTTGATTGCTGAATTATCTGAACGGGCGCTAACACTATGTATGGGCCTAACATTGTTCCTAGGTGCGGGGCCTGGTTGTTGGTGGTGTTGCTGGTTTGGGGAGTTTTCGCGGGCGTAATGTCCCATGTGTCCACAATTATAGCAACGTTGTTGTGCCTGTGCTCTGGGGTGCTGTCCTTCATGTCTGCCATCATTTATCCATGCTGGGTCCTGGCTAGTCCTAACTGGGTGCATATTTGCTTCTATCTGTTCCTGATCTGCCTTCCTGTGTAGGGATTGTTCCCAAGCTCTGGAGAGTCGCTTTAAAACCCAAACTTCATTGTGTGTGGAGTCTGCGGGGTCTTAATTCACGCAAGCCTTTTAACTTGCTTCTGTGGAGTGGGAGACTAAAGTGCGGCACCATTTAGTTGTGTCGTCGTTATCTAAGTGTGTGCGGTTCAAATCCCCAAATACTGCTGTAAAATTGATCCAAAGGCGACCTGAAAATGCAGTTGGATGCTCTCTCTTTTGTCTACAACAGTTCAAACCTTCTACGAGGTCTCCCTTGTTGTACCCGATCGCATCTAAAATGGCCGTTTTCATCTCCTGTAGGGTTCCTCCTCCTACATTCTGGGGTTTTGGTAAAGCTGAGCTAACGGTCTGGTCAAGGCTCATTCCTATAAGTTTAACTTCCTCCCTTTCGTCTAGACCGTACATAACCATTTGCTGGTGTACTCTCTCAAAGAAATTATGTGGGTCTGCAGTGGGTTTGAATGGATTCATGGGGGTGTGTGCTGCCTGTGCGGTCGGTGGTGCGGGTGAACATAGAACATAGAACACTACAGCACAGAACAGGCCCTTCAGCCCTCGATGTTGTGCCAGGATTTGTCCGAAACCAAGATCAAGCTATCCCACTGCCTGTCATTCTGGTGTGCTCTATGTGCCTATCCAATAACCGCTTGAAAGTTCCTAAAGTGTCCAACTCCACTATCACAGCAGGCAGTCCATTCCACACCCTAACCACTCTCTGAGTAAAGAACCTACCTCGGACATCCCTCCTATATCTCCCACCCTGAATCTTATAGTTATGCCCCCTTGTAACAGCTACATTCACCCGAGGAAATAGTCTCTGAAAGTCCATTCTATCTAACCCCCTCATCATCTTATAAACCTCTATTAAGTCACCTGTCATCCTCCTCCACTCCAAAGAGAAAAGCCCTAGCTCCCTCAACCTTTCCTCATAACTCCTACCCTCCAAACCAGGCAGCATCCTGGTAAATCTCCTTTGCACCCTTTCCAATGCTTCCACAACCTTCCTATAGTGAGGTGACCAGAACTGCACACAAAAGTCCAAATGTGGTCTCACCAGGGTCCTGTACAGTTGCAGCATAACCCACGGCTCTTAAACTCAAGCCCCCTGTTAATAAACGCTAACACACTATAGGACTTCTTCATGGCTCTATCCACTTGAGTGGCAACCTTCAGGTGCTTTCCTTTTCGGGGAATGGGGGGCTCTATGGTGATTTTCTGTGTCTTCCACATATCTGTGGGCCGTTTCATTTAGTTCTTGCCAATTTGGGGCACCTTGCTCATCTAAATTTTGCCCAAAGGTATCTCTAAATCCGTTTTGCACTGACAGCAGTGACTGTAACTTCTCTATTTGTTGTTTACATTTTGTGTGGTCTACTGTGCTCTGTCTTTGTTCTGTAGTGGAGCTATGGAGCGTTCGTAAAGTTGCCTTTAAATCCGTGCATTGTCTTGTTAACTGTGCTACCTGCTATTCTGTCTCTTCTCATACTAAGACTGTGCGCTGTGTATCTTGGTCGGCTTTATCATACTGTGTCTGAAAGCTGCTAAGGTGAACTAAACAAGATTGGTGTGCCCGTTTGATATCAGCCATCACTTTATCTTTAGCTGCCAACTGATCCCAGAGTTGCTCAATAATCTTTTCACTTTCACTATTGTTTCCCTCATTTTTCTCTTCAGACTCAACTAGATGGCTGCGGAGCGTCCTTACGACCTCCTCTGTGCCTCACAACTGTGCCAAACAAGACACTATTGCCATCAGCTTTCGCACTTTCGCTGCATTTTTCTAATGCACCTCGGTTAGGTTGTCCCACTAAGTTTGTCCTATGCTTCTTGGGCCTGACTCTTCATTTGAACAAAAATCGGACCAAAGGGGCCATCCTTTCCCCTTTAAATACTTGCTCAACTCTTCTTCCCATATGGGGCATTGCTCTGCTCTGTTGGTCGTTGCGACCTCGGGTTCCTGTGGGTTCATTAAATGTTCCATCGCTTTTGTGGCCATTGCTTCTAATATCTCTTGCTTCTACTTTTACTCTCTCATTTGCTACTGTTAATCTCTGTTTCCTATCGTTAATTTGGGACAGGGGGATAAGGCGGCGATTTGAACTGTGGGTATGGCCGAAGCTATTTTCCAGTTCACAATTCCCTCGATAGTTTTGACACAATCTAACGAGTTTACCTTATATCTCGGTTAGTACGCATGCAGGTTAGTACACACTTCCGAAATTCGGTTATTTGGTCGATATGGGGCTTGCACTTGTGGTTCTTTCTCTTTCACGCAATTGGATTCAAAGTTTGTGGGTTCTCTCGGAGTGACAAAATCACTTCTAATTCGAGTACCGTCAGATGCCACCAATAATGTTGCCAATCAGCACCAATAAGGTTGCCAATTAATAATGATGCTCTTCAGAGTCACCAGATATCAAATGATACCACCACAAGGCTTTACCAGATATCGATCAAATGACCACACAACCAGTTAGTCAGTTCAAGTTCAAAGATGGTTTATTTACACACAAGGATTACTTCGACTTGCAACACAAAACACTACAAGTTAAACTACACCTAACAACTACAATAACCTATACTTAACTTCAGGGCGACTGGCTCTATGCAGATGGACAAGACCTTTGTGGCTGGGTGGAAGAAGTGGTTCTATTTCTGCTGGGCTCATCCGTCCGGTAGCGATCGTTGGTCTTGAACTTGTCTGTCTGGTCATTATGCAGCACTTGGGTTGGCATAGGCCGGATCCGAGAGAGACCGAGCACATGGCTGTGTCTCTTTGAGGCGATCCTTAACTTGGGCCCAATAATTCGACAGGCTTCGATCACTGCCTTCGATTTTGGCCAATAAAGGGGCTGGTGCCTTGATGGCTGGATGTGTCCTTAGTGGTCATTGACCTTGGCTGTTTGGGCTCCCTGAGCAAAGGGAATGGCGCCGCTTAGTCTGTATCTGTATCAGTTACCCGAGTGCAGTTCATTTGTTCTGGGGAAATGGGCCATTAGAATTCAAACAAGCAGGGGTTTCGATCACGTCTAGCTATCTGAGTTGCAAATACAAACACAAGCTCTGAGTCTGCCTGAGTCCTGGGTTGGCCATAATTCCCACGGTCCTTTGCAGTGGCCATCTGAGATGGCTACAGTGTGAGGATATTCACTTTGGTAGTAAGCATTGAAAACAGATTTTTTTTAGGAAGGCACCCCGTTTAAATTTTGATTCTCAAAGGATGTATGGAGAGTTAATATTCAGAACAGCAAACAGTTGGGAAGGCAAATGACATGTTGGTCTTTAAAGAGATGGCTAGGGAAATTACAAATGCACTAGTGATAATTTACCAAAATTCACAAGACTCTGGGGTGGTCCCGGCAGATTGGAAATGAGCAAATGTGACACCACTGTTTAAAAAAGGAGGTAGGTAGAAAGTGGGTAATTATAGGCCAGTGAGCTTAACTTCGGTAGTAAGGAAGGTGCTGGAATCTATCATCAAAGAAGAAATAGCGAGGCATCTGGATGGAAATTGTCCCATTGGGCAGACGCAGCATGGGTTCCTAAAGGGCAGGTCGTGCCTAACTAATTTAGTGGAATTTTTTGAGGACATTACCAGAGCGGTAGATAATGGCGAGCCAATAGATGTGGTATATCTGGATTTCCAGAAAGCCTTTGACAAGGTGCCACACGAAAGGTTGCTGCAAAAGGTTCAGTTACCCGAGTGCAGTTCGTTTGTTCTGGGGAAATGGGCCATTACTGCATGAGGTTCACAAGGAGGAGGTGTTAGCAATTTTGGAAAGTGTAAAAATAGATAAGTCCCCTGGGCCAGATGGGATTCATCCTAGGATTCTCTGAGAAGCCAGGGAGGAGATTGCAGAGCCTTTGTCCTTGATCTTTATGTCGTCTTTGTCGACAGGAATAGTGCCGGAAGACTGGAGGATAGCAAATGTTGTCCCCTTGTTCAAGAAGGGGAGTAGAGACAACCCTGGTAATTATAGACCTGTGAGCCTTACTTCGGTTGTGGGTAAAATGTTGGAAAAGGTTATAAGAGGTAGGGTTTATAATCATCTTGAAAAGAACAAGTTGATTAGCGATACTCAACACAGTTTTGTGAAGCGTAGGTCATGCCTCACAAACCTTATTGAGTTTTTTGAGAAGGTGACCAAACAGGTGGATGAGGGTAAAGCGGTTGATGTGGTCTATATGGATTTCAGTAAGGCGTTTGATAAGGTTCCCCACGGTAGGCTATTGCAGAAAATACGGAAATATGGGATTGAAGGTGATTTAGCGGTTTGGATCAGTAATTGGCTAGCTGAAAGAAGACAGAGGGTGGTGGTTGATGGCAAATGTTCATCCTGGAGTTCAGTTACTAGTGGTGTACCGCAAGGATCTGTTTTGGGGCCACTGCTGTTTGTCATTTTTATAAATGACCTGGAAGAGGGTGTAGAAGGATGGGTTAGTAAATTTGCAGATGACACGAAGGTCGGTGGAGTTGTGGAAAGTGCTGAAGGATGTTGCAGGTTACAGAGGGACATAGATAAGCTGCAGAGCTGGTCTGAGAGGTGGCAGATGGAGTTTAATGCGGAAAAGTGTGAGGTGGTTCACTTTGGAAGGAGTAACAGGAATGCAGAGTACTGGGCTAATGGCAAGATTCTTGGTAGTGTAGATGAACAGAGAGATCTCGGCATCCAGGTACATAAATCCCTGAAAGTTGCCACCCAGGTTAATAGGGCTGTTAAGAAGGCAAATGGTGTGCTAGCCTTTATCAGTAGGGGGATTGAGTTTCGGAGCCACAAGGTCATGCTGCAGCTGTACAAAACTCTGGTGCGGCCGCACCTGGAGTACTGCGTGCAGTTCTGGTCACCACATTATAGGAAGGATGTGGAAGCTTTGGAAAGGGTTCAGAGGAGATTTACTAGGATGTTGCCTGGTATGGAGGGAAGGTCTTACGAGGAAAGGCTCAGGGACTTGAGGTTGTTTTCGTTAGAGAGGAGAAGGCTGAGAGGTGACTTAATAGAGACATATAAGATAGTCAGAGGGTTAGATAGGGTGGACAGTGAGAGTCTTTTTCCTCGGATGGTGATGACCAACACGAGGGGGACATAGCTTTAAATTGAGGAGTGGTAGATATAGGACAGATGTCAGAGGCAGTTTCTTTACTCAGAGAGTAGTAGGGGTGTGGAACGCCCTGCCTGCAACAGTAGTAGACTCGCCAACTTTAAGGGCATTTAAGTGGTCACTGGATAGACATATGGATGAAAATGGAATAGTGTAGCTCAGATAGGCTACAGATGGTTTCACGGGTCGGCGCAACATCGAGGGCCGAAGGGCCGGTACTGCGCTGTAATGTTCTATGTTCTAATAAGATAAAGATGCATAGCATTAAGGGTAAAGTAGTAGCATGGATAGAGGATTGGTTAATTAATAGAAAGCAAAGAGTGGGGATTAATGGGTCTTTCTCTGGTTGGCAATCAGTAGCTAGTGGTGTCCCTCAGGGATCAGTGTTGGGCCCACAATTGTTCACAATTTACATAGATGATTTGGAGTTGGGGACCAAGGGCAATGTGTCCACGTTTGCAGACTACACGAAGATGAGTAGTAAAGCAAAAAGTACAGAGGATACCGGAAGTCTGCAAAGGGATTTAGATAGGTTAAGTGAATGGGCTCAGGTCTAGCAGATGGAATACAATGTTGACACATGTGAGGTTATCCATTTTGGTAGGAATAACAGCAAAGTGGATTATTAAAACATGCTGCTGTGCAGAGAGACCTGGGTGTGCTCGTGGATGCGTTGCAAAAAGTTGGTTTACAGGTGTAACAGGTGATTAAGAAAGCAAATGAAATTTTGTCCTTCATTGCTAGTGGGATGGAGTTTAAGACTAGGGAGGTTATGCTGCAATTGTATAAGGTGTTAGTGAGGCCACACCTGGAGTATTGTGTTCTGTTTTGATCTCGTTACTTGAGAAAGGACATACTGGCACTGGAGGGTGTGCAGAGGAGATTCACTAGGTTAATCCCAGAGTTGAAGGGGTTGGATTACGTGGAGAGGTTGAGTAGACTAGAGCTTTGACAAAGAGTCATCGGACTCGAAACGTTAGCTCTTTTCTCTCCCTACAGATGCTGCCAGACCTGCTGAGATTTTCCAGCATTGTCCCTTTCGTTTCAGATTCCAGCATCCGCAGTAATTTGCTTTTAGAACATAGAACAGTACAGCACAGAACAGGCCCTTCGGCCCTCGATGTTGTGCCGAGCAATGATCACCCTACTTAAACCCACGTAACCCGTATACCCGTAACCCAACAATCCCCCCATTAACCTTACACTACGGGCAATTTAGCATGGCCAATCCACCTAACCCGCACATCTTTGGACTGTGGGAGGAAACCGGAGCACCCGGAGGAAACCCACGCACACACGGGGAGGACGTGCAGACTCCACACAGACAGTGACCCAGCCGGGAATCGAACCTGGGACCCTGGAGCTGTGAAGCATTGATGCTAACCACCATGCTACCGTGAGGCCCCAGAGCAGACTGGGATTGTACTTGTTGGAATTTAGAAGGATGAGGGGGGATCTTATACAAAACATATAAAATTATGAAGGGAATAGATAGGATAGATGCGGGCAGGTAGTTTCCACTGGCGGGTGAAAGCAGAACTAGGGGGCATAGCCTCAAAATAAGGGGAAGTAGATTTAGGACTGAGTTTAGGGGGAACTTCTTCACCCAAAGGGTTGTGAATCTATGGAATTCCTTGCCCAGTGAATCAGTTGAGGCTCCTTCATTAAATATTTTTAGGATAAGGATAGACAGTTTTTTGAAGAATAAAGGGATTAAGGTGTTCGGGCCGGAAAGTGGAGCTGAGTCTACAAAAGATCAGCCATGATCTCATTGAATGGCGGAGCAGGCTCGAGGGGCCATATGGCCTACTCCTGCTCTTAGTTCTTATGTTATGTTCTTATGTTCTTAAGGGGATTGGAGTACAGGAATAAACCCAGGTTTTATAACTGAGCTGATAATTTTTGATGGTTCACTTTGACTTTGGGGTTGTTTCCTCTCTATCCGACATCTGTAGTGCATTCCTCGAATAGTCTTGCTGTAATCGTAAGGGGCTTTAGCGAGACGACAACTGCAACAATATGTGTAATTTTGGTCTCCATGTTTGTGGAAGGATTTACTTACATTGGCAGAGGCACAGCGAAGGTGTGGATTGGTCCCTGGGATGAGGGGGGTTTATCCTATGATGAGAGGCTGAGTAAATTGGGTCAATATTCTCTGCGGTTTAGAAGAATGAGAGGCGACCGTGTTGAAACGTACAAGCTTCTGAATTTTGAAGGGGCTTCACAGGGCTGGTTCAGAGGTCATTTCCCCTGTCTGGGCAATCTAAAACATGGGAGCACAGTCTCAGGATCAGGGGCTAATCATTTAGGGAAGAAATTTTGTTACTCAAAATGTTGTGAATGTCTGGAATTCTCTAGTACAGAAGGTTGTGACTGCTCTATTGCTGAATGTACTTCAGAATGATACCAGGGCTTAATGGGAATCATTATGAGAATAAGATACATAAACTATTCTCTTGATTGTGGAAGATGAAGTGGTGCTTAAAATGCTGAAAGGGTAGTGTAGTTACAGAGAAAGTGTTTTCTCTGACAGAGGAATCTCAGACAATGCTGCTTAGCCTTAAATATGGTTAGACTAATCAGGTGTGGAATCAGAAGGCGCTTCTCTATACAAAGTGTAGTGGAAAGCTGGAGGTCTTCCCTCAAAAATGCTGCTGATGTTGTCTGTCAATTAGAACATAGAACATAGAACAGTACAGCACAGAACAGGCCCTTCGGCCCTCAATGTTGTGCCGAGCCATGAATACCCTACTCAAACCCACGTATTCACCCTATACCCGTAACCCAACAACCCCCCCCTTAACCTTACCTTTTTTAGGACACTACGGGCAATTTAGCATGGCCAATCCACCTAAGCCGCACATCTTTGGACTGTGGGAGGAAACCGGAGCACCCGGAGGAAACCCACGCACACAGGGGGAGGACGTGCAGACTCCACACAGACAGTGACCCAGCCGGGAATCAAACCTGGGACCCTGGAGCTGTGAAGCATTTATGCTAACCACCATGCTACCCTGCTGCCCCGTAATTGTAATTGGAACTTTCAAAACTTGAGATGGATAGATTTTTGTTGGGTAAGGATATCAAGCACTTTGGTTTAAAAGTGGATAAATGGAGTTGAGATAAAGATCAGTCATAACATCATAGAATGGTTACAACAGAAGAGGAGGCTATTTGGGCCATCATGTCTGTGCAGAGAATGGAGGAAAAGACTCGAGAGGCCTCCCCTTAGAATTTCATAGAATCCCTACAGTGCAGAAGGAGGCCATTTGCCCCATCGAGTCTGCAGCAACCCTTCGAAAAAGTATTCCACCCATGTCCACTCACCCATCCACCCAGCCCTATCCCCGTAACCCTGTAACCTAACCCACACATCCCTGGATACTAAGGGGCAATTTATCATGGCCAATCCACCTAATCCGTACACCTTTGGGAAGAAACCGGAACCCCCGAGGAAACCCACGTAGACACTGCGAGAAAGTACAAACTCCATTCACAGTCACCCAAGGCCGGAATTGAACCCGGGCCCCTAGTGCTTTGAGGCAGCAGTGCTAACCACTGCACCTCCATGCCACCCCTTGTTTGTATCTAATGCATCTGCCAGCCAAAACATGGGTAGGGGCGTTTGCCAGAACATGTGGACTATCAGCTCGCCCAGGATAAGTGGGGTAGGAAGGAAAATTGTAATAAAAGAAGCCAACGGTAACTTACTATTAGGTTGCACATGATCATAAATATAGAGATTTCCTTCAGGAATTTCCTTTTCCAATTGAGTTTGCTGGGTGTTTGAAGCGATATTTGGGAGTTTTTCCTCAAGTCCAGTTTGGATGAACAGTTCATCACTCTATTGGCATCACTCAGCTCATCTTGTCCATCAGTATTTGTGTTTAAGGTTGCTTCTGTGGGTTCATGGACACCAGGAACTATCTCTAAGGGAAACGTCTCATGCTGAGGGTCAGTGGCGAGTATCTTCTCACTCATCTCTCCAGAGCTCAAACCAAGCTCCTCTGCAGTGAGTTGTCGATGCAAACCCTCAATAATGAAGAGGTTCTGCATCACATGTTCGATGATCATGAACACAGAATAAGTGAGATTGAGAACATCCATGGACCGCCTGTGGTGGGTGGACACAACGGCCACAATGGAGAAATACGAGATGCAAAATTCTCCGAGTGAAGCTATCTGCAGCAGAACCACATCCAGACTACGTGTTGGGTTCTCCTTGCTGTCAACATTTCTCTCCTCCCACCTGTGGACAGCTGTACCAGCCAGAGAGCAAAGTGACATGACAGAGAGCAAGACGATGTGGAATGCATAAAACTTCTCAAAGATCTTTGGCTGTGAAGGATCAGTTGAAACCTCTATCTGATACATGATGAACATACACATTCCAAATATTATCGGCACTGTCCCCAGCAGTGGTCCCAAAACAAGGCCATAACCTCTGAACTTGTAATTTGCATGAGTTGCGTGATGGTCAATGATCCGTCCAACATTTGTCCACATGATGTATAGCATGGTTGAGGAGATGAGGTAGTACTCGATGTTAAAAGGGTACATGATAACAACGGACTTGCGAAAAATGGTGCACAGCTTGCTCTGACAGCTCAAGGCTGTAGTATTCATGTAATCTATGAAGACAAATTATATTTCATAAGTTAAATAACAGGAAATATTTCCACTATTTTCATTGTATCCATCCTCTGTTGTGATACATTAAATTACGTTGAATTTACGACACAGAAATGTCAACTGATCTGTGCTGTTATTTATATTCCACACAAGCCTCTTCCCACTTCATCTCAGCAATCCGCCATCTCACCTATCAACTTCACGCCATCTCATCATGTTGCCATATAGCCATCTCACCATAATGCCACTTCACAATATCGCCATCCCATCTTATCACAATCACACCATATGGACATCTCACCTTTTCTCCAAATAGCCGTCTCACCAAACTGCTATCGCAACAACTGCCATTTCGCCATACGCCCATCTCATCATACGGCCATCTCACCATATTGCCATCTCACCATATTGCCATCTCACCATATTGCCATCTCACCATATAACCATCGACCATATAACCATCTCATCATATCGGCATTTCACCATATAACCATCTCATCACCATATAACCATCTCACCATATCGCCATCTCACCATATCGCCATATCACCATATCGCCATCTCACCATATCGCCATCTAACCTTATTGCCATCTCACCATATCGCCATCTCACCATATCGCCATCTCACCATATCGCCATCTCACCATATAGCCATCTCACCATATCGCCATCTCACCATATCGCCATCTCACCATATCGCCATCTCACCATATCGCCATCTCACCATATCGCCATCTCACCATATCGCCATCTCACCTTATTGCCATCTCACCATATCGCCATCTCACCATATCGCCATCTCACCATATAGCCATCTCACCATATCGCCATCTCATCATATCGCCATCTCACCATATCGCCATATCACCATATCGCCATCTCACCATATCGCCATCTAACCTTATTGCCATCTCACCATATCGCCATCTCACCATATCGCCATCTCACCATATCGCCATCTCACCATATAGCCATCTCACCATATCGCCATCTCACCATATCGCCATCTCACCATATCGCCATCTCACCATATCGCCATCTCACCATATCGCCATCTCACCATATCGCCATCTCACCTTATTGCCATCTCACCATATCGCCATCTCACCATATCGCCATCTCACCATATAGCCATCTCACCATATCACCATCTCACCATATTGTCATCTCACCATATAACCATCTCATCATATTGTCATCTCACCACATTACCATCTTGCCATCTCACTATTTCAGCAACCAACTATATTGTCATAATTGCCATTTCACCACATAACCATGTTGCCATCTCACCACATTGCCATCTCACCATATCGCCATCTCACCCTATCACCACCTCACCATATCACCATCTCACCACTTCACCATATTTCCACCTTACCATATCTCACCACATCGCCACCTCATGACATGGCCATCTCACTATACCACCATCTCACCATAACGCCATCTCCCCATACCACCCTCTCACCATACCGCCATCTCATGATACCACCATTTAACCATATCGCCATCTCACCATACTGCCATCTCACCATACCGCCATCTCTCCATAATCACCATCTCACCATAATCGTCATCTCACCATATAACCATGTTGCCATCTCACCATACCACCCTCTCACCATACCGCCATCTCATGATACCACCATTTAACCATATCGCCATCTCACCATACTGCCATCTCACCATACAGCCATCTCTCCATTTCACCATCTCACCATAATCGTCATCTCACCATATAACCATGTTGCCATCTCACCATACCACTAACTATCTCACCATATAACCATCTTAGCATATCACCATCTCACCAGAAAACCATCTCACCACAACGCCATCTCACCCATATTACCATCTCATGATCTCACCATATAACCATCTTGTCAACTCATTATATCACCTACTCATTGTATTACCATGATCGCCATTTCATCATATAACCATGTTGCCTTCTCACCATATCATCATCTCACCATATCGCCATCTTACCCTATCACTTCACCCTATTGCCATCTCACCATTTCTCCATACCATATTACCATCTCACCATACAACCATCTCACAATCTGACCATATCGCCATCTCACCATATTACATTCTCACAATTTCACGATATAACCATCTTGCCAGGGCAGCATGGTGACACAGTGGTTAGCACTAATGCCTCACGGCGCCGAGGACTCAGGTTCAATCCCAGCTCTGGGTCACTGTCCCTGTGGAGTTTACACATTCTCCCTGTGTCTGCATGGGTCACAACCCAAAAGGTTGTGAAGGATAGGTAGATTGTCCCTTAATTGGAAAAAAAATTATTGGGTACTCTAAATTAATTTTTTTTTAATTTAAAATTTTAACCATCTTGCCACCTCACTAAATCAGTATAATCGCCATTTCACCACATAACCATATCACCACCTCACCATATAGCCTTCTCAACATATCACCATCTCACCAAATCCCCGTCTCACCAAATTGGCATCGCACCACATTGCCATCGCACCACATTGCCACCTCAACATATCACCATATCGCCATCTCACCATATCGCCATCTCACCATATTGCCATGCCACCTTATTGCCATCTCACCATATCGCCATCTCACCATATAGCCATCTCACCATATCGCCATCTCACCATATCGCCATCTCACCATATTGCCATGCCACCTTATCACCAGATCGCTGTCTCACCTAATCATCATATCGCCATCTCACCACATTACCATATTGTCGCCACCTCACCATATCGCCACCTCACCATATCCCCATCTCATCATTTCACCATCTCATCATTTCACCATATCACCACCTCACCATATCACCCTCTCAACATATTGCCATCTCACCATACAGCCATCCTGCCATATAGCCATCCCACCACATAGCCAGCCCACCATATCACCAACCCACCATACCGCCATCTCACCATATCTCCATGCCATTTTCCATCTCACCATACAACCATCTTCTGATCTCGCCATATAACCATCTCACCATATTACCGTATCAATATATAACCACGTCTTTTTTCCCTCATATGCATATCTGGCTTCCCTTGAAATTGCTCCTTCGGGCAGTGAGTTCCATATTCTAAATACACTGAGTGAAGAAGTTTCTCTTGAATTCCGTATTGGATTTATCAGCGACTAATTTATATTTAACGGCATCCCCTTTTCCGTTGCATCTTCATTCCTTTTCTCATTTACTCTCCCAAAGAACAATATAGCACAGGAACAAGCCCTTCGGCCCCCAAGCCTGTGCCTAACATGGTACTTGCCTAAACTAAAACAGTCTGCACTTGCGGAGTCCGTAACCTTCTATTAGTCATATATATAGAACATAGAAAAATACAGCACAGAACAGGCCCTTCGGCCCACGATGTTGTGCCGAACTTTTGTCCTAGATTAAGAACAAATTAATCGACACCCCATCATTCTACAGTAATCCATGTACCTATCCAATAGCTGCTTGAAGGTCCCTAATGTTTCCGACTCAACTACTTCCACAAGCAGTGCATTCCATGCCCACACTACTCTCTGGGTAAAGAACCTACCTCTGACATCCCCTCTATATCTTCCACCATTTATCTTAAATTTATGTCCCCTTGTAATGGTTTGTTCCACCCGGGGAAAAAGTCTCTGACTGTCTACTCTATCTATTCCACTGGATCATCTTATAAACCTCTATCAAGTCGCCCCTCATCCTTCTCCGTTCTAATGAGAAAAGGCCGAGCACCCTCAACCTTTCCTCGTAAGACCTACTCTCCATTCCAGGCAACATCCTGGTAAATCTCCTTTGCACCTTTTGCAAAGCTTCCACATCCTTCCTAAAATGAGGCGACCAGAACTGCACACAGTACTCCAAATGTGGCCTTACCAAGGCTTTGTACAGCTGCATCATCACCTCACGGCTCTTAAATTCAATCCCTCTGCTAATGAACGCTAGCACAAGATAGACCTTCTTCACAGCTCTATCCACTTGAGTGGCAACTTTCAAAGATCTATTAACATAGACCCCAAGATCTCTTTGCTCCTCCACATTGCCAAGAATCCTACCATTAACCCTGTATTCCGCATTCATATTTGTCCTTCCAAAATGGACAACCTCACACTTTTCAGGGTTAAACTGAATCTCGGTGTCCATGTACATAGATCCATGAAAGTTGCCACCCAGGTTGATAGGGTTGTGAAGAAGGCCTATGGTGTGTTGGCCTTTATTGGTAGAGGAATTGAGTTCTGGAGCCATGAGGTCATGTTGCAGTTGTACGAAACTCTGGTACAGCCGCATTTGGAGTATTGCGTACAGTTCTGGTCGCCTCGTTATAGGAAGGACGTGGAAGCTTTGGAACGGGTGCAGAAGAGATTTACCAGGATGTTGCCTGGTATGGAGGGAAAATCTTATGAGGAAAGGCTGATGGACTTGAGGTTGTTTTCGTTAGAGAGAAGAAGGTAAGAGGTGACTTAATAGAGGCATACAAAATGATCAGAGGGTTAGATAGGGTGGACAGTGAGAGCCTTCTCCCGCGGATGGAGGTGGCTAGCACGAGGGGACATAGCCTTAAATTGAGGGGTAATAGATATAGGACAGAGGTCAGAGGTAGGTTTTTTACGCAAAGAGTGGTGAGGCCGTGGAATGCCCTACCTGCAACAGTAGTGCACTCGCCAACATTGAGGGCATTTAAAAGTTTATTGGATAAGCATATGGATGATAATGGCATAGTGTAGGTTAGATGGCCTTTAGTTTTTGACTTCCCATGTCGGTGCAACATCGAGGGCCAAAGGGCCTGTACTGCGCTGTATCGTTCTATGTTCTATGTTCTTGTTCTAAACTCCATCTGCCAGTTCTCAGCCCAGCTCTGCATTCTATCTATGTCTCTTTGCAGTCGACAACAGCCCTCCTCACTATCCACAACTCCACCAATCTTCGTATCGTCTGCAAATTTACAGACCCACCCTTCAACTCCCTAATCAAAGTCATTAATGAAAATCACAAACAGCAGAGGACCCAGAACTGATCCCTGCGGTATGCCACTGGTAACTGGGCTCCAGGCTGAATATTTGCCATCCACCACCACTCTCTGACTTCTATCGGTTAGCCAGTTCGTTATCCAATTGGCCAAATTCCCCACTATCCCATGCCTCCTTACTTTCTGCATAAGCCTACCATGGGGAACCTTATCAAATGCCTTACTAAAATCCATGTACACTACATCCACTGCTTTACCTTCATCCATGTGTTTCGTCACCTCCTCAAAAATTCAATAAGACTTGTGAGGTAAGACCTACGCCTCACAAATCCGTGCTGACTATCCCTAATCAAGCAGTGTCTTTCCAGATGCTCAGAAATCCTATCCCTCAGTATCCTTTCCATTACGTTACCTACCACCCAAGTAAGACTAACTGGCCTGTAATTCCCAGGGTTATCCCTATTCCCTTTATTGAACAGGGGCACGACATTCGCCACTCTCCAATCCCCTGGTACCATCCCTGTTGACAGTGAGGACGAAAAGATCATTGCCATCGGCTCTGCAGTTTCATCTCTTGCTTCCCATAGAATCCTTGGATATATCCCGTCAGGCCCGGGGGACTTGTCTATCCTCAAGTTTTTCAAAATGCCCAACACATCTTCCTTCCTAACAAGTATCTCCTCGAGCTTACCAGTCTGTTTCACACTGTCCTCTCCAAAAATATTGCCCCTCTCATTCATAAAAACTGAAGCAAAGTACTCGTTCAAGACCTCTCATAGAATTATAGATCATAGAATTTACAGTGCAGAAGGAGGCCATTCAGCCCATCGAGTCTGCACCGGCTCTTGGAAAGAGCACCCAGCCAAGGTCAACAACTCCACCCTATCCCCATAACGCAGTAACCCCACCCAACACTAAGGGCAATTTTGGACACGAAGGGCAATTTATCATGGCCAATCCACCTAACCTGCACATCTTTGGACTGTGGGAGGAAACCGGAGCACCCAGAGGAAACCCATGCACACACGGGGAGGATGTGCAGACTCCGCACAGACACCCAAGCCGGAATCGAACCTGGGACCCTGGAGCTGTGAAGCGATTATGCTATCCACAATGCTACCGTGCTGCCTTCTCTTCTATCTCTTCAGACTCAATACACAATCTCCCACTACTGTCCTTGATGGGACCTACCCTCAGTTAATAAAGGCAAGCATTCCGGATGCCCTTGACCGCCTTATCTACCTGACCAGCTACCTTCAGGGATCTGTCGACATTTATTCCAAGGGTCTCTGTTGCTCGATATTACCAGAGGGTAGTCTGGTCATTGCTTCCCTCTCCATGTTACTGTGAAACTGGGATGAAGGTACTAAATGAAATTAACCCCCTTCATCAATTTCCTTCAGTCTTCCCAGTAGAGAAGCAATAGGTCCTCGCTTTTCACCTTCCTGTCCTTGTAAAATAACAGAATGAATAAAAAATCATTTTTCTGTTTTTAAATGAAATCCCTGAAAATTGGAAAGAAGCTGAAGTATGATAAGAATATAAGAACATAAGAACTAGGAGCAGGAGTGGGCCATCTGGCCCCTCGAGCCTGCTCCACCATTCAATGAGATCATGGCTGATCTTTTGTGGACTCAGCTCCACTTTCCGGCCCGAACACCATAACCCTTAATCCCTTTATTCTTCAAAAAACTATCTCTCTTTACCTTAAAAACATTTAATGAAGGAGCCTCAAACTGCTTCACTGGGCAAGGAATTCCATAGATTCACAACCCTTTGGGTGAAGAAGTTCCTCCTAAACTCAGTCCTAAATCTACTTCCCCTTATTTTGAGGCTATGCCCCCTAGTTCTGCTGTCACCCACCAGTGGAAACAACCTGCCCGCATCTATCCTATCTATTCCCTTCATAATTTTAAATGTTTCGATAAGATCCCCCATCATCCTTCTAAATTCCAACGAGTACAGTCCCAGTCTACTCAACCTCTCCTCGTAATCCAACCTCTTCAGCTCTGGGATTAACCTCGTGAATCTCCTCTGCACACCCTCCAGTGCCAGTACGTCCTTTCTCAAGTAAGGAGACCAAAACTGAACACAATACTCCAGGTGTGGCCTCACTAACACCTTATACAATTGCAGCATAACCTCCCTAGTCTTAAACTCCATCCCTCTAGCAATGAAGGACAAAATTCCATTTGCCTTCTTAATCACTTGTTGCACCTGTAAACCAACTTTCTGTGACTCATGCACGATCACACCCAGGTCTCTCTGCACAGCAGCATGCTTTAATATTTTATTGTTTAAATAATAATCCCGTTTGCCAGACCCTAGCCCATTCACTTAACCTATCCAAATCCCTCTGCAGACTTCCAGTATCCTCTGCACTTTTCGCTTTACCACTCATCTTAGTGTCATCTGCAAACTTGGACACATTGCCCTTGGTCCCCAACTCCAAATCATCTATGTAGATTGTGAACAATTGTGGGCCCAACACGGATCCCTGACGGACACCACGAGCTACTGATTGCCAACCAGAGAAAGACCCATTAATCCCCACTCTTTGCTTTCTATTAATTAACCAATCCTCTATCCATGCTACTACTTTACCCATAATGCCATGTATCTTTATCTTATGCAGCCTTTTGTGTGCCACCTTGTCAAAAGTTTTCTGGAAATCCATACATCCATTGGCTCCCCGTTATCCACTGCACTGGTAATGTCCTCAAAAAATTCCACTAAATTAGTTAGGCACGACCTGCCCTTTATGAACCCATGCTGCGTCTGCCCAATGGGACAATTTCTATCCAGATGCCTCGCTATTTCTTCCTTGATGATAGATTCCAGCATCTTCCCCACTACCGAAGTTAAGCTCACTGGCCTATAATTTCCTGCTCTCTGCCTACCTCCTTTTTTAAACAGTGGTGTCACGTTTGCTAATTTCCAATCCACCGGGACCACCCCAGAGTCTAGTGAATTTTGGTAAATCATCACTAGTGCATCTGCAATTTCCCTAGCCATCTCTTTTAGCACTCTGGGATGCATTCCATCAGGGCCAGGAGACTTGTCTACCTTTAGCCCCATTAGCTTGCCCATCACTACCTCCTTAGTGATTACAATCCTCTCAAGGTCATCACCTGACATAACCTCATTTCTATCAGTCACTGGCATGTTATTTGTGTCTTCCACTGTGAAGACCGACCCAAAAAACCGGTTCAGTTCCTCAGCCATTTCCTCATCTCCCATTATTAAAACTCCCTTCTCATCCTCTAAAGGACCAATATTTACCTTAGCCACTCTTTCTTGCTTTATATATTTGTAAAAACTTTTGCTGTCTGCTTTTATATTCTGAGCAAGTTTACTCTCATACTCTATCTTACTCTTCTTTATAGCTTTTTTAGTAGCTTTCTGTTGCCCCTTAAATATTTCCCAATCCTCTAGTCTCCCACCAATCTTTGCCACTTTGTATGTTCTTTCCTTCAATTTGATACTCTCACTTATTTCCTTAGATATCCATGGTCGATTTTCCCTCTTTCTACCGTCCTTCCTTTTTGTTGGTATAAACTTTGCTGAGCACTGTGAAAAATCGCTTGGAAGGTACTCCGCTGTTCCTCAACTGTTCCACCATAAAGTCTTTGCTCCCATTCTACCTTAGCTAGTTCTTCTCTCATCCCATTGTAATCTCCTTTGTTTATACACAAAACACTAGTATTTGATTTTACCTTCTCACCCTTCATCTGTATTTTAAATTCCACCATATTGTGATCGCTCTTTCCGAAAGGATCCCTAACTATGAGTTCATGAATCAATCCTATCTCATTACACAGGACAAGATATCGGACCGCTTGTTCCCTCGTAGGTTCCATTACATTCTGCTCTAGGAAACTATCGCGGATACATTCTATAAACCCCTCCTCAAGGTTGCCTTGACCGACCTGGTTAAACCAATCGACATGTAGATTAAAATCCCCCATGATAACTGCTGTACCATTTCTACATGCATCAGTTGTCTAGAACATAGAACATAGAACATAGAACACTACAGCGCAGTACGGGCACTTCGACCCTCGATGTTGCGCCGACCTGTGAAACCATCTGAAGCCTATCTGAGCTACACTATTCCATTTTCATCCATATGTCTATCCAGTGACCACTTAAATGCCCTTAAAGTTGGCGAGTCTACTACTGTTGCAGGCAGGGCGTTCCACACCCCTACTACTCTCTGAGTAAAGAAACTGCCTCTGACATCTGTCCTATATCTACCACTCCTCAATTTAAAGCTATGTCCCCCTCGTGTTGGTCATCACCATCCGAGGAAAAAGACTCTCACTGTCCACCCTATCTAACCCTCTGACTATCTTATATGTCTCTATTAAGTCACCTCTCAGCCTTCTCCTCTCTAACGAAAACAACCTCAAGTCCCTGAGCCTTTCCTTGTAAGACCTTCGCTCCATACCAGGCAACATCCTAGTAAATCTCCTCTGAACCCTTTCCAAAGCTTCCACATCCTTCCTATAATGTGGTGACCAGAACTGCACGCAGTACTCCAGGTGCGGCCGCACCAGAGTTATGTACAGCTGCAGCATGACCTTGTGGTTCCGAAACTCAATCCCCCTGCTTATAAAGGCTAGCACACCATATGCCTTCTTAACAGCCCTATTAATCTGGGTGGCAACTTTCAGGGATTTATGTACCTGGATGCCGAGATCTCTCTGTTCATCTACACTACCAAGAAACTCCATCTGCCACCTCTCAGCCCAGCTCTGCAGCTTATCTATGTCCCTCTGTATCCTATAACATCCTTCAGCACTATCCACAACTCCACCGACCTTCGTGTCATCTGCAAATTTACTAACCCATCCTTCTACACCCTCTTCCAGGTCATTTATAAAAATGACAAACAGCAGTGGCCCCAAAACAGATCCTTGCGGTACACCACTAGTAACTGAACTCCAGGATGAACATTTTCCATCAACCACCACCCTCTGTCTTCTTTCAGCTAGCCAATTACTGATCCAAACCGCTAAATCACCTTCAATTCCATACTTCCTTATTTTCTGCAATAGCCTACCGTGGGGAACCTTATCAAACGCCTTACTGAAATCCATATACACCACATCAACAGCTTTACCCTGATCCACCTGTTTGGTCACCTTCTCAAAAAACTCAATAAGGTTTGTGA
Source organism: Scyliorhinus canicula (assembly GCF_902713615.1). Lineage (NCBI taxonomy): Eukaryota > Metazoa > Chordata > Chondrichthyes > Carcharhiniformes > Scyliorhinidae > Scyliorhinus > Scyliorhinus canicula. The sequence goes on along the minus strand of NC_052163.1, from coordinate 67,065,547 downwards.
GGCATGACCTACCCTTCACAAAACCGTGTTGACTATCGCTAATCAACTTGTTCTTTTCAAGATGATTATAAACCCTATCTCTTATAACCTTTTCCAACATTTTACCCACAACCGAAGTAAGGCTCACAGGTCTATAATTACCAGGGTTGTCTCTACTCCCCTTCTTGAACAAGGGGACAACATTTGCTATCCTCCAGTCTTCCGGCACTATTCCTGTCGACAAAGACGACATAAAGATCAAGGACAAAGGCTCTGCAATCTCCTCCCTGGCTTCCCAGAGAATCCTAGGATGAATTCCATCTGGCCCAGGGGACTTATCTATTTTGACATTTTCCAAAATTGCTAACACCTCCTCCTTTTGAACCTCAATTCCATCTAGCCTGGTCGACTGAACCTGAGTGTTCTCCTCGACAACATTGTCTTTCTCCAGTGTAAACACTGACGAAAAATATCCATTTAACGCTTCCCCTGTCTCCTCTGATTCCACACACAACTTTCCACTACTATCCTTGATTGGCCCTAATCTTACTCTAGTCATTCTTTTGTTCCTGATATACCTATAGAAAGCCTTAGGGTTTTCCTTGATCCTATCCGTCAACGACTTTTCGTGTCCTCTCCTCGCTCTTCTTAACTCTCCCTTTAGGTCCTTCCTGGCTAACTTGTAACTCTCAAGTGCCCTAACTGAGCCTTCATGTCTCATCCTAACACAAGCCTTCTTCTTCAACTTCAACTTCCTTAGTAAACCACGGTTCCCTTGCTCGACAACTTCCTCTCTGCCTGACAGGTACATACTTATCAAGGACACGCAGTAGCTGTTCCTTGAAAAAGCTCCACATTTCGATTGTACCCATCCCCTGCAGTTTCCTTCCCCATCCTATACATCCTAAATCTTGCCGAATAGCATCATAATTGCCTTTCCCCCAGCTATAATTCTTGCCTTGCGGTATATACCTATCCCTGCCCATTGCTAAAGTAAACATAAACGAGTTGTGATCACTATCACCAAAGTGCTCACCTACATCTAAATCTAACACCTGGCTGGGTTCATTACCCAGTACCAAATCCAATGTGGCCTCGCCCCTTGTTGGCCTGTCTACATACTGTGTCAGAAAACCCTCCTGCACACACTGCACAAAAACTGACCCATCTATAGTACTCGAACTATAGTATTTCCAGTCAATATTTGGAAAGTTAAAGTCCCCCATAACAACTACCCTGTTACTCTCGCTCCTGTCGAGAATCATCTTTGCAATCCTTTCCTCTACATCTCTGGAACTATTCGGAGGTCTATAGACAACTCCCAACAGGGTGACCTCTCCTCTACTGTTCCTAACCTCGGCCCATACTGCCTCAGTAGACGAGTCCTCAAGCGTCCTTTCTACCGCCGTAATACTTTCCTTGATTAACAAGGCCACACCCCCCCCCCCTCTTTTACCATCTTCTCTGTTCTTACAGAAACATCTAAATCCTGGAACCTGCAACAACCATTCCTGTCCCTGCTCTACCCATGTCTCCGAAATCGCCACAACATCGAGATCCCAGGTACCAACCCATGCTGCAAGCTCACCCACCTTATTCCGGATGCTCCTGGCGTTGAAGTAGACACACTTCAAACCAGCGTCCTGCTTGCCGGTGCCCTCTTTCGAACTTTTAACCCTATCCCTGACCTCACTACTCTCAACATCCTGTACACTGGGACTACAATTTAGGTTCCCATCCCCCTGCTGAATTAGTTTAAACCCCCCCGAAGAGCACTAGCAAATCTCCCCCCCAGGATATTGGTACCCCTCTGGTTCAGGTGAAGACCTCCTGTTTGTAGAGGTCCCACCTACCCCAGAATGAGCCCCAATTATCCAGGAATCCAAAACCCTCCCTCCTGCACCATCCCTGTAGCCACATGTTCAACTCCTCTCTCTCCTTATTTCTCACTTCGCTAGCACGTGGCACGGGTCTCTTTGTTTATTGCCTGCCCCACCATAACGTTACTATTTGGTGGCCGATAGACTACTCCTATCAGTGACTTTTTCGCCTTACTATTCCTGATTTCCACCCAAATGGATTCAACCTTATCCTCCATAGCACCGATATCATCCCTAACTATTGCCCGGATGTCATCCTTAAATAACAGAGCTACACCACCTCCCTTACCATCCACTCTGTCCTTCCGAATAGTTTGATACCCTCGGATATTTAACTCCCAGTCGTGATCATCCTTTAACCATGTTTCAGTAATGGCCACTAAATCATAGTCATTCACGATGATTTGCGCCATCAACTCATTTACTTTATTCCGAATACTACGAGTATTCAAGTAAAGTACACTTATGTTGGTTTTTTTTACCTCTGTTTTGAATCTTAACATCTCCAGTTTTACTCCTTTTAGTATTACTGGGCCTATTCACTGAGCTCCCCTCAGTCATTGTACCTTGTACTGTCGCCCTTTTTGATTTTTGACTATGTCTTCTCTGTCTTGCACTTTCCCCCTTACTTCCTTTTGCTTCTGTCCCTGTTTTACTACCTTCCAACTTCCTGCATCGGTTCCCATCCCCCTGCCACATTAGTTTAAACCCTTCCCAACAGCTCTCGCAAACACCCCCCTAGGACATTGGTTCCCGTCCTGCCCAGGTGCAGACCGTCCGGTTTGTACTGGTCCCACCTTCCCCCAGAACCGGTCCCAATGCCCCAGGAATTTGAATCCCTCCCTCTTGCACCATCTCTTGAGCCACGCATTCATCCTATCTATCCTGACATTCCTACTCTGACTAGCTCGTGGCACTGGTAGCAATCCTGAGATTACTACCTTTGAGGTCCTACTTTTTAGTTTAGCTCCTAACTCCCTGAATTCAGATTGTAGGACCTCATTCCGTTTTTTACCTATATCATTGGTGCCTATTTGCACCACGACAGCTGGCTGTTCACCCCCCCCCCCCCCCCAGAATGTCCTGCAGCCGCTCCGAGACATCCTTGACCCTTGCACCAGGGAGGCAACATACCATCCTGGAGTCTCGATAGCGTCCACAGAACCGCCTGTCTATTCCCCTTACGATCGAGTCCCCTATCACTATAGCCCTGCCATTTTTCTTCCTGCCCTGCTGTGCAGCAGAGCCAGCCACGGTGCCATGAACCTGGCTGCTGCTGCCTTCCCCTGGTGAGCCATCTCCCTCAACAGTGTCCAAAGCGGTATATCTGTTTTGCAGGGAGATGACCGCAGGGGACACCTGCACTGCCTTCCTACTCTTGCTCTTTCTTTTGGTCACCAATTTTCTATCTCCCTCATTAATTTTCACCTGCGGTGTGACCAACTCGCTAAACGTGCTATCCACGACCTCCTCAGCATCGCGGATGCTCCAAAGTGTGTCCATCCGCAGCTCCAGAGCCGTCAAGTGGTCTAACAGGAGCTGCAACTGAACACACTTCTTGCACGTGAAGGAGCCAGGGATAGTGGACGTGTCCCTGAGCTCCCACATCGCACACGAGGAGCATGACACGGGTCTGGGATCTCCTGCCATGTCTTAAACCTTAGGTAAACTTATACAACAACAATTTCAAAATAAAAATAAATAAATTAGACAATGAAAAGAAAAACTACTTACCAGTCACTTACCAGGGTTAAAAAGCACCTCCGAAAAAGCACCTTCTCTCACTCTGCACCGAATTACCTCACTGCACCAAATTACCAAGTTGCAATTCCCACTCTGGATGTGCTCACTCCGGCTGTGTCTCTTTGACCTGCGCAAGCTTCTTACCTGATTTTCCGTCAAACCCTTCAGTTAGAGGAGGTGGAAGGGTGGGGGACACTGCAAATGTAGTGTCTCGGGTTTAGCAACCGCCCGACTTGTTACAGGCACTCACCTTTCCGACAGGCCCCTGTTCCCGCCGAAAATCCGGAGGCCGCTCCCGCTGGACGGTAAGCAAATTTAAAGGCACTCACTCACCTTCCTGACAGGCCCCTGCTCCCACCGAAAATCCGGAGGCTGCTCCCACAGAAAGGTAAGCAAATTGAAAAGTACTCACTCACCTTCACGACAGGCCCCTGCTCCCACTTCCCAACAACCGTGGTTGGTTTTTTTTTGGTTAGAGCAGGAGGTGGGGGGGTTACACTGAGGAAGTGTTTCGGGTTTAACTGTCACTTGACAACAGCCCCTCCACAAACCACCTTCAAATTAGGCTGACCGCACTGCACGTATGCAAATCTCCCCGGAACAGCCAATCAGTAGCTCTGCTCTGCTGCCCTCTGCTGGATGCTTGCCTTCACTCAAACTCCTCGGGTCTCTTTCGCAGGTACACCTTCAAATTAGGCTGACCGCACTGCACGTATGCAAATCTCCCCGGAACAGCCAATCAGTAGCTCTACTCTTCTGCCCTCTGCAGGGATAGCTGATGCCCATATACCTGGACATGAAGATACCTGAAAGGAGTGTTCTGCTCCCATTGTTTGCAGTCTGCTCCTCAATCTCGAAGTCCAAGTGAATAGAATCATCAGTCTCCGCATTCATCCATAGCACCAGGTCTGTAGCTACAGTCAACATCAGTCCACATCTGCAGCAGAGCGAAAGAGGTAAGGAGTTTGAGGTGAATGTATTTGAGAAATAGCTAGATAACTGATGGGATGTTGGGTATGCTCAGTTGGCTGGACAGCTGGCTCGTGTTGCAGAATGAGGTCAACAACGTGGGTTCAATTCCCGTACTGGCTGACGTTATTCCTTCTCAACCTTGCCCCTTGCCTGAGGTGTGGTGATCCTCAGGTTAAATCCCCACCAGAGGCGCTGTTCCTCAAAGAGGAAAGCAGCCTATGGTCATCTGGGACTAGGGCGACTTTCTTAGGAATTAAGACACACAGCCATCCATCCCTCCTCACTCAGTCTTGTATAATGTGGGGGTAATTTTTAAAGCAAAACAATGTTTATTCTATGAACTCAGTTAATCTTTTTAAAACTTACAGTGAACATCAATTTAAATGCACCCCCCAAAGACCCCCAATTACACTCTAAGTAATCCTTAGACTTCCCTTTTAACATCCACAAGACAAAAATCCTTTTTACAGAAGCACATTAGGTTTCAATTCCCTACAGAGAGTAGTTATCACTCTGAATTCACCAAATGATCTAGAGATAGTCTTTAGATGGCAGAGAGATCGAAATTACACCTTCTTTGGCTGGCTTCAGCTCCAACACTAAACCGAAACCAAAAACACAGACACACCCAAGCTTTTTCTCAAAGCGAAACTAAAAAGCAGAGCCAGAGCTCAGCTCCACCCACACTCTGACATTAGCAGCAGGACTCAACAAGAGTTTCAGCAAGATTGACCGATCGCAGGCCTACTTGCAAATGAATGTGGCAGTTAATTCTCAACTCCTCACCATCATCACTCACAAAGGACTATCCACGACAAGAGATTACAACAACGGTAGCTTTATTTCAACGGTCCACGTACCAGATCCTTAGTGGTACCTTGATGATATATTGATCACTGGTACCAATGAACAAGAACACTTACAACTGTTGGAAGCTACACTGAAACAACTCCAAATGTATGGCTTTTGTGTCAGGAACAATAATGAGATTTCTTCCCAGACATCTATGCAATATCTTGGACATCTATTGACAGTAAGGGTCTACACAAAACACCTACAAAGATGCAGTCCACCTCGATGGCAGCAGCGATTGGGATGCTGCATGACCAGCAGAAGAGGCTGCTGGAGAACGTGGAGGGCCTGGAAAATCGTTCTCGGAGACAGACCATTCGGATCGTGGGTCTGCCGGAGGGAATTGAAGGATCGGACGCTGGTGCTTATGTGGGGAAGATGTTTCCAAGAGCCGGGCAGACTTGATGGGCCAAATGGCCTCCTTCTGCACTGTAAATTGTATGATCTATGTTGGAGAAGCTGCTTGGGGAAGGTGCATTTGATCGAACGCTGGAGGTGGATCGGGCCCACAGAGCCCACAGCGCAAGCCCCAGGGGGGAGAGACAGTGAGGGTGAACATTGGTTCCTGGACAAGGAGCGCATAATGAGGTGGGCCAGGCAGACGAGGCGATGTGCGTGGGAGAATGTCGAGATCCTGGTGTACCAGGACCTGGGAGCAGAGCAATAAGGTTGAGCTTTAATAAGGTCAAGTCGGCCCTGTACAAAAAGGGCATAAAGTTTGGACAACTGGACCTGGCCCGGCTATGGGTGACCTATGGGGGTCGGGAGTGGTACTTTGGCTCGTTGGAGGAGACAGCGGACTTCATGAAGAAGAATTGACTGTCAGGAGAAGGAGGATCTTGAACTTTAACTGAGGGGAGCTAAGCTATGATCTGTGCTGGTTGGACTTATTTTGGGGGTTTTGCACGTTTCTTGCTGGGTTTTTTGGGTTCGGTTTGGGTTAGGCTGGTGTATAGTAATTTGTAAAAGGAGGAGGGGGTGGGCCTTTGTGCTCGGACCTTGGGAGGGATTGTTTGTTTGTTTTTGCTTCTTGCCTTTGTTTCAACTGTTTGCATTAAGAGCGGAGGGGAGGGGAACCAGTGGGGGTTAGGATGTTCGGCACCATGGGTGGGGGCTGCCAAGCTAGCTGGGAGGGCTAGTTCACAGAAGCAAAGTGGGGGGTGAGCTGAAGACCGATGTGGGGGGGGGATGGGAGGGGGAGGGGGCATTGGGTGTGGGGAGTGCGAGACTGCTGACGGGGAGGGGACTTTCAAAGTGGAGGAGAAAAAAAATGAAAATCGCTTGTCACAAGTAGGCTACAATGAAGTTACTGTGCAAAGCCCCTAGTCGCCACATTCCGGCACCTGTCCGGGGTGGCTGGTACGGGAATCGAACCATGCTGCTGGCCTGCTTGGCCTGCTTTAAAAGCCAGCGATTTAACCCAGTGAGCTAAACCAGAAGGAGGGTTGATGACGGTCACGGGAGGTGCGGGACATGGGCCGAGACTGGCCTAGGCCTAGGAAAGGTTATGGTTGATCGGTGAGGGGTGCCAACCATGCTGGTCACGTGGATCGCTCGGGGACTGAATGGGCCAGTCAAAAGGGCCCGTGTGTGTGCATTTGAAGCAACTGAAGGCGGACATGGCTATGTTGGAGGAGACACATTTGAAGATGGGGGATCAGATTAGAACATAGAACATCGAAAAATACAGCACAGAACAGGCCCTTCGGCCCACGATGATGTGCCGAACTTTTGTCCGAGATTAAGAACAAATTAATCCACACCCCATCATTCTACCGTAATCCATGTACATATCGAATAGCCGCTTGAAGGTCCCTAATGTTTCTGACTCAACTATTTCCACAGGCAGTGCATTCCATGCCCCCACTACTCCCTGGGTAAAGAACCTACCTCTGACATCCCCCCTATATCTTCCACCATTCACCTTAAATCTATGTCCCCTTGTAATGGTTTGCTCCACCCGGGGAAAAAGTCTCTGACTGTCTACTCTATCTATTCCCCTGATCGTCTTAAAAACCTCTATCAAGTCACCCCTCATCCTTCTCCGTTCTAATGAGAAAAGGCCGAGCACCCTCAACCTTTCCTCGTAAGACCTACTCTCCACTCCAGGCAACATCCTGGCAAATCTCCTTTGCACCTTTTCCAAAGCTTCCACATCCTTCCTAGAATTTTTTATTTTTTTTTATTTTTTTATATAAATTTAGATTACCCAATTATTTTTTCCAATTAAGGGGCAATTTAGCGTGTCCAATCCACCTACTCTGCACATTTTTGGGTTGTGGGGGCGAAACCCACGCAGACACGGGGAGAATGTGCAAACGGACAGTGACCCAGAGCCGGGATCGAAGCTGGGACCTCAGCGCCGTGAGGCGGTTGTGCTAACCACTAGGCCACCGTGCTGCCACATCCTTCCTAAAATGAGGCGACCAGAACTGCACACAGTACTCCAAATGTGGCCTTACCAAGGTTTTGTACAGCTGCATCATCACCTCACAGCTCTTAAATTCAATCCCTCTGCTAATGAACGCTAGCACACCATAGGCCTTCTTCACAGCTCTATCCACTTGAGTGGCAACTTTCAAAGATCTATGAACATAGACCCCAAGACCTCTCTCTGCTCCTCCACATTGCCAAGAACCCTACCGTTAACCCTGTAATCCGCATTCATATTTGTCCTTCCAAAATGGACAACCTCACACTTTTCAGGATTAAACTCCATCTGCAACTTCTCAGCCCAGCTCTGCATCCTATCTATGTCTCTTTGCAGTCGACAACAGTCCTCCTCATTATCCACAACTCCACCAATCTTTGTATCGTCTGCAAATTTACTGACCCACCCTTCAGCTCCCTCATCCAAGTCATTAATGAAAATCACAAACAGCAGAGGACCCAGAGCTGATCCCTGTTGAACGCCACTGGTAACTGGGCTCCAGGCTGAATATTTGCCATCTATCACCACTCTCTGACTTCTATCGGTTAGCCAGTTTGTTATCCAACTGGCCAAATTTCCCACTATCCCATGCCTCCTTACCTTCTGCATAAGCCTACCATGGAGAACTCTATCAAATGCCTTACTAAAATCCATGTACACCACATCCACTGCTTTACCTTCATCCACGTGCTTGGTCACCTCCTCAAAGAATTCACTAAGACTTTTGAGGCAAGACCTACCCCTCACAAATCCAGACCTACCACTCACGAATCCAGACCTACCCCTCACAAATCCAATTAGGTTGAGGAAGGGATGGGTTGGGCACGTGTTTCATTTGGGATTAGACTTTACAAAGAGGGGGGTGGCAATCCTGGTCAATAAACGTGTTGCGTTTGTGGTGGGGAAGCTCGAGGCGGACCCGGGGGGTAGATATGTTATGGTTAGTGGGAAGTTGGAGGGAATGGCCGTGGTATTGGTAAATATATATGCCCCAAACTGGGACGATATTGAGTTTGTCAGACGGATACTGGGGAAGATCCCAGACCTGGATTCAAATCGACTGATTATGGGAGGAGATTTCAACACGGTCCTGGATCCGCGGCTGGATCGGTCGAGTTCCAAGTCTGGGAAGGTATCAGCTATGGCAAAGGAGCTGCGGGGGGTTATGGAGAGCATGGGGAGGTGGATCCATGAAGATTAGGGAGGCCAAGGGGTAAGGAGTTTTCATTCTACTCCCATGTACACAAAGTATATTCCCGGATAGACTTCTTTGTGTTGGACAAAACGCTGCTGGCTGAGGTGGTGGCTGCTGAATATTCAGCAATTGTGGTGTCAGACCACCCCCTGCGCTGGGTAGACCTCCAAGTCAACAAAGGAAAGGCTCAACGTCCGCAATGATTGGATATAGATATAGAACAGTACAGCACAGAACAGGCCCTTCGGCCCTCGATGTTGTGCCGAGCAATGATCACCCTACTTAAACCCACGTAACCCGTAACCCAACAATCCCCCCATTAACCTTACACTACGGGCAATTTTATCATGGCCAATCCACCTAACCCGCACATCTTTGGACTGTGGGAGGAAACCGGAGCACCCGGAGGAAACCCACGCACACACAGGGAGGACGTGCAGACTCCACACAGACAGTGACCCAGCCGGGAATCGAACCTGGGACCCTGGAGCTGTGAAGCATTGATGCTAACCACCATGCTACCGTGAGGCCCGTATTTGGGTGTTTGGATGTTGGGCTGTTAGCGGAGGTGGAGGTGTACGGGCGGGGAGGGAGGCTATTCGGGGGTAGTGTTGTATATAAAGATCAATGACACAGGTGAGGTTTTGGCGGGGGTAGTGTGGGAGGCACTGAAGGCAGTTATTAGGGGGGAACTCATCTCAATTTGGGCACATAAGGAGAAGACTGAGCGGGCAGAGTTGGGCAGGCTGGTAGGCGAAATTTTATAGGTGGACAGGAGGTATGCTGAGTCTCCGGATGACGGGCTTCTGAAGGAGCGTCAGAGACTGCAGCTGGAATTTGGGCTCCTGTCCACAGGTAAGGCGGAGGGACAGAGGAGGGTGAAGGGGGCTATATGTGAATATGGGGAAAAAGCCAGCAGGATGTTGGCGCACCAGCTGAGGAAACAGGAGGCGGCGAGAGAGATTGGGAAAGTAAAAGATACACGGGGGCGAATGATGTGTTTCGCGAGTTTCACAGTAGATTGTACGAATCGGAACCCCCAGACGGGGAGGAGAGTATGAAGCAATTCCTGGGGGGGGGGGGGGGGGGGGGGGGGGGGGGGCTGGAGTTTCTGAGGATAGATGAGGAGTTGGTAGAGGGTTTGGGAGCCCCAATTGGATTTGGGAAGGTTATGGACGGTTTGGGGGCGATGCAATCAGCTAAGGCCCCAGGACCTGACAGATACCTGGTTGAGTTTTATAAAAAGTTTTCTGGATTTCTGAGGCCGCTCTTGGTAAAGGCCTTTAATGAGTCCAAGGAGCTGGGAGTGCTTCTCCCAATGCAGGCATCGATTTCCCTTATTTTAAAGCAGGATAAGGATCGGAGAGTTGTGGGTCGTATAGACCGATCTCCCTGTTGAATGTGGATGCTAAATTGCTGGTAAAGGTTTTGGCCACACGGATAGAGGATTGTGTCAGGGGGTAACTGGGGAGGACTAGACGGGATTTGTGAAGGGACGACACCTGACGTCCAATATTAGACGGCTCCTGAATGTGACAATGATGCCAGCGGAGGGGCGCGAGGTCGAGGTGGTGGTGGCTGTGGATGCAGAGAAGGCCTTTGGAGTGGAAGTACCTGTGGGATGTCTTGGGAAGGTTTGGGTTCAGGCAGAGATTTGTGGATTGCTATATCAGGCACCAGTGGCAAATGTAAGGACCAACTGGATCCGGTCAGAGGATTTTAGTCTGTGCAGGGGGACAAGCCAGGGGTGCCCACTCTCCCCACTGCTGTTTGCACTGGCCATAGAGCCTTTGGCAATGGCGCTGAGGGCATCGAACATTTGGCGGGGGATAGTGAGAGGGGGGTGGAGCATAGGGGCTTGCTCTTTGCGGATGATTTGCTCCAGTATATAACAGACCCATTGGGGGGAATTGCAGGAATTATGCGAATTTTGGAGAATTTGGTTGGTTCTCAGGTTACAAACTAAACATGAGCAAGAGTGAGGTTTTGCGATCCAGGCAAGGGGCCAGGACAGGAGACTGAGGGAGATGCCGTTCAAAGTGGTGGGAAGGAGTTTTAGGTATCTGGGCATTCAGGTGGCAAGGGACTGGGGTCAGCTTCATAACTAAATTTGAGCAGGGTGATTGAGCAAAAAAAGTGGGAATTCCGCAGGTGGGACATGCTCCCGCTGTCATTGGCGGGGAGGGTACAGACTGTGAAAATGACAGTCCTCCCGAGATTGCTGTTTGTGTTTCAGTGTCTCCAAATCTTTATCCCCAAGGCATTCTTTAGGAAAATGAACGCGGCGATCTCGGGTTTTATATGGGCTGGGAAAGTTCCGAGGAAAGTGGGGCAGCACGGTAGCATTGTGGATATCGCAATTGGTTCACAGCTCCAGGGTCCCAGGTTCGATTCCTGGCTTGGGTCACTGTCTGTGCAGAGTCTGCACATCCTCCCCGTGTGTGCGTGGGTTTCCTCCGGGTGCTCTGGTTTCTTCCCACAGGCCAAAGATGTTCAGGTTAGGTGGATTGGCCATGATAAATTGCCCTTAGTGTTGGGTGGGGTTACTGGGTTATGGGGATAGGGTGGAGGTGTTGACCTTGGGTAGGGTGCTCTTTCCAAGAGCCAGGCAGACTTGATGGGCCGAATGGCCTCCTTCTGCACTGTAAATTCTATGATCTATGAAGAAGGTCCTTCTTGAGCGGGAGCGCGGGGTGGGAGGCTTGGCCTTTCCAAACTTTATTAATTACTGCTGGGCGGCTGATATTTCGATGGTTAGGAAGTGGTTAGTGGGGAAGGGGACGGTTTGGGAGTTGGTGGAGGCGGCACCGTGTAAGGAGTCTGGAGGCTCTGTTAACGGCACCTCTGCTGTTCTCGCTGGCCCAGGAGAATGTGAGGCCAATGGAGGCAGCATATGAGACTGGAGGGGGCGTCGGTGTAGTCACCGATCTGTGACAATCACCAATTCGCTCTGGGGGGGCTGGATGGGGGCTTTAGGAGGTGGCAGCGGACAGGGATTGAGAGATTTGGGGTTCTTTTCATTGAGGAGACTTTCCCGAGCCTGTAGGAGCTGGAGGAGGAGTTTGAGCCACCAGGTGGGAACGGATTCCGGTACCTGCAGGTACGGGAATTTGTCCGGAGGCAGGTTCCAAGCTTCCCTCGCCTCCCACTAAGGGGACTACAGGATAAGGTGATGTCAAAAACAGGGGTTAGAGAAGGGAGGGTCTCGGAAATATATAAGGAATTGATGGAGTGGGAAGGAATCCCAATCGGGGAGGTGAAGAGGAAGTGGGAAGACGAGTTAGGAACCAGGCCAGCAGCACGGTTCAATTCCCGTACCAGCCTCCCCGAACAGGAGCCGGAATGCGGTGACTAGGGGCTTTTCACAGTAACTTCATTTGAAGCATACTCGTGACAATAAGTGATTTTCATTTAATTTCATTTAATTTTCATGGCAGATGTCCTGGAAGGGAAGGTGACTCCGAATCCAGAGGTGGCAATATTTGGAGGGCCGGAAGATCCAGGATCCCGGGGGGGGGGGGGGGGAGCCTCCAAAGTCAGGGGTGTAGGTCAGTGCCATGGCACAGTTTCTCAGGCCGGAGAAGATTAAGTTCGCCTTAAGGGGTTCAATACAGGGGTTCGCTCGGAGGTGGCAACCATTCATCGACCTCTTTAAGGAAAACTGACCATCAGCAGTAGGTGGGGGAATGGTGGGGGGTAAGCATGGTAGTGGAGAATAAGGGCAGGGAATCTAATATATGGGTAGCTAGGAGTTAGGGCGGGGGACGTTGAATATGTTACTCTGGGGTTTTTGCGTGTGTCGGACCGTTCTGTTGTTTAGAATGTTAATATGTTAAAATGTTTAAATTATAAATGCCTCAATAAAATGTTTGCTTAAAATAAAATGAAAGCAACACACCATACGCTTTCTTAACAACCCTATCAACTTGGATTTCAACTTTGAGGGATCTATGTACATGGACCCCAAGATCCCTCTGTTCCTCCACACTTCCAAGAATCCTATAACCCTGTATTCAGCATTCAAATTCGACCTTCCAAAATTAATCACTTCACATTTATCTAGATTGAACTCCATCTGTCACTTCTCAGCCCAGCTCTGCATTCTGTCAATGTCCTAATGTCACCTGCAACAGCTTTCAACACTATCTACAACTCCACCAATCTTTGGGTCATCGGCAAACTTGCTCATCCAAGTCACTTATGAAAATCACAAAGAGCAGAGGTCCCAGAATAGATCCCTGCAGGACATCACTGGTCACCGACCTCCAGGCGGAATACTTTCCATCCACTCCCACTCGCTATCTTCTTTTGCCAAGCCAATTCTGCAGTCAAACAGCCAAAGTTCCCTGTATCCCAAGACCCTGACTTTCTGAATGAGCCTACCATGGGGAACCTTATCTAAAGTCTTACTAAAAAAGTCTTACTGTATATGTAAATGATTATTTTGAAATATTAGTTATTAGT